>NW_017619774.1:0-3398 GCF_001879475.1 Ipomoea nil
AGTAGAAATCTATATATTTTATGAGGAAGAGAGAGTTTTTAGGAATTGGGCGGGAAGTTAAATTTTAGGATTTTGTTATCATATATAGTATAGATTAGAATAGGAATTGTATTACACTATTTTATAATATTAGAATAGAATTTTATCGCAGAATTATTGTACGAATGGGAAAGTAGAAATCAATATATTTTATGAGGAAGAGAGATTTTTAGGAAATTGGGCGGGAAGTTAAAATTTTAGGATTTTGTTATTATATATAGTATAGATTAGAATAGGAATTGTATTACACTATTTTATAATATTTGAATAGAATTTTATCGCAGAATTATTGTACGAATGGAAAAAGTAGAAATCATATATATTTATGAGGAAGAGAGATTTTTTAGGAATTGGGTGGGAAGTTAAAATTTTAGGATTTTGTTATTATATATAGTATAGATTAGAATAGGAATTGTATTACACTATTTTATAATATTAGAATAGAATTTTATCGCAGAATTATTGTACGAATGGGAAAGTAGAAAATATATTTTATGAGAGAGAGATTTTTTAGGAATTGGGGGAAGTTAAAATTTTAGGATTTTGTTATTATATATAGTATAGATTAGAATAGAATTGTATTACACAATTTTATAATATTTGAATAGAATTTTATCGCCGAATTATTGTACGAATGGGAAAGTAGAAATCAATATATTTTATGAGGAAGAGAGATTTTTTAGGAATTGGGCGGGAAGTTAAAATTTTAGGATTTTGTTATTATATATAGTATAGATTAGAATAGAATTGTATTACACTATTTTATAATATTAGAATAGAATTTATCGCAGAATTATTGTACGAATGGGAAAAGTAGAAATGAGTATATTTTATGAGGAAGAGAGATTTTTTTGGAATTGGGCGAGAAGTTAAAATTTTAGGATTTTGTTATTATATATAGTATAGATTAGAATAGAAATTGTATTACACAATTTTATAATATTGAATAGAATTTTATCGCCGAATTATTGTACGAATGGAAAAGTAGAAATCAATATATTTTATGAGGAAGAGAGAATTTTTTAGGAATTGGGCGGAAGTTAAAATTTTAGGATTTTGTTATTATATATAGTATGATTAGAATATGAATTGTATTACTCTATTTTATAATATTAGAATAGAATTTCATCGCAGAATTATTGTACGAATGGGAAAAGTAGAAATCTATATATTTTATGAGGAAGAGAGAGTTTTTAGGAATTGGGCGGGAAGTTAAGATTTTAGGATTTCGTTATCATATATAGTATAGATTAGAATAGGAATTGTATTACACTATTTTATAATATTAGAATAGAATTTTATCGCAGAATTATTGTACGAATGGGAAAGTAGAAATCAATATATTTTATGAGGAAGAGAGATTTTATAGAAATTGGCGCGGGAAGTTAAAATTTTAGGATTTTGTTATTATATATAGTATAGATTAGAATTGAAATTGTATTACACTATTTTATAATGTTTGAATAGAATTTACCGCAGAATTATTGTACGAATGGGAAAAATAGAAATCATATATTTTATGAGGAAGAGAGATTTTTTAGGAATTGGGTGGGAAGTTAAAATTTTAGGATTTTGTTATTATATATAGTATAGATTAGAATAGGAATTGTATTATACTATTTTATAATATTAGAATAGAATTTTATCGCAGAATTATTGTACGAATGGGAAAGTAGAAATCAGTATATTTTTATAAAGAAGAGAGTTTTTTAAAATTGGAGCGGAAGTTAAAATTTTTAGGATTTTGTTATATATATAGATTAGAATAGGAATTGTATTACACAATTTTAAAATATTTTAATAGAATTTTATCGCCGAATTATTGTACGAATGGGAAAATTAGAAATCAATATATTTTATGAGGAAGAGAGATTTTTTAGGAATTGGGCGGGAAGTTAAAATTTTAGGATTTTGTTATTATATATTGTATAGATTAGAATTAAAATTGAATTACATTATTTAATAATAAATAGAATAGAATTTTACCCACAAAATTATTGTACGAATGGGAAAGTATAAATCAGTATATTTATAAAGAAGAGAGAATTTTTAGGAATTGGGCGGAAGTTAAAATTTTAGGATTTTGTTATTATATATAGTATAGATTAGAATAAGAATTGTATTACAGTATTTTATAATATTAGAATAGAATTTTTATCGCAGAATTATTGTACGAATGGGAAAGTAGAAATCAATATATTTTATGATCGAGAAGAGAGATTTTTTAGGAATTGGGCGGGAAGTTAAAATTTTAGGATTTTGTTATTATATATAGTATGGATTAGAATAGGAATTGTATTACACTATTTATAATAATAGAATAGAATTTTACCGCAGAATTATTGTACGAATGGGAATGTAGAAATCAATATATTTTATGAGGAAGAGAGATTTTAGGAATTGGGCGGGAAGTTAAAATTTTAGGATTTTGTTATTATATATAGTATAGATTAGAATTAAAATTGTATTACATTATTTAATTATAATAGAATAGAATTTTACTACAAAATTATTGTACGAATGGGAAAGTAGAAATCATATATTTTATAAGAGAAGAGAGAATTTTTGGAATTGGGCGGGAAGTTAAAATTTTAGGATTTTGTTATTATATATAGTATAGATTAGAATTGAAATTGTATTACACTATTTTATAATGTTTGAATAGAATGTTACCGCAGAATTATTGTACGAATGGAAAAATAGAAATCAATATATTTTATGAGGAAGAGAGATTTTTTTAGGAATTGGGTGGGAAGTTAAAATTTTAGGATTTTGTTATTTATATATAGTATAGATTAGAATAGGAATTGTATTATACTATTTTATAATATTAGAATAGAATTTTATCGCAGAATTATTGTACGAATGGGAAAGTAGAAATCAGTATATTTTATAAAGAGAGAGATTTTTAAAATTGAGCGGGAAGTTAAAATTTTAGGATTTTGTTATTATATATAGTATAGATTAGAATAGAATTGTATTACACAATTTTAAAATATTTTAATAGAATTTTATCGCGAATTATTGTACGAATGGGAAAATTAGAAATCAATATATTTTATGAGGAAGAGAGATTTTTAGGAATTGGGCGGGAAGTTAAAATTTTAGGATTTTGTTATTATATATTGTATAGATTAGAATTAAAATTGAATTACATTATTTAATAATAATAGAATAGAATTTTACCACAAAATTATTGTACGAAAGGGAAAGTATAAATCAGTATATTTTATAAAGAAGAGAGAATTTTAGGAATTGGGCGGAAAGTTAAAATTTTAGGATTTTGTTATTATATATAGTATAGATTAGAATAAGAATTGTATTACAGTATTTTATAATATTAGAATAGAATTTTATCG
>NW_017619777.1:0-14837 GCF_001879475.1 Ipomoea nil
CTCTCTGCTCTCCCCTTCTCCCCGCTTCCCCCGCGCTCTTGTCTCTCCGGGGGGCCCTCTTCCTTCCCCCGCCCTGTGGGCCCCCGCTCCCTTTTTCCCTTCCTTTTCCCCCTCCCTGGGTCTCCTTTGCGCCTCCCTCTCTCCTTCCCCCTTCTCCGTTTTGCGCGTCCCCTCTCTCCCTCTCTTCGTCTCCCTCCGCCGCCTCCGCCTCCCCTTTGCCCCGCCCCCCCTCGGCCGTGGCCCCCCCTGCTCCTTGTCCCCCCCCTCGCCCCTTCCCCTGCTCCTTTTTCCTTTTCCGCTCTTTTTTCCCCCCTCCCCCCCTGCCTGCCCCCTTGCTTTTCGGGGTCTTTTGCCCTCGGCCCCCCCTGTGTTCCCCCGGTCGCTCCCTGCCTCGGCTCGGTCGGGCGTCCCTCTCCCCTTTGCCCCTTCCCTTGTGCCGCCCTGTTTCCTCTCCTGCTGTCCGGTCGCCCGCGCTGTCTTTGCCCCGCCTGCCGTTTGTGTCGCCGCTGCCCTCTCTCCCCCCGGCCTCTCCCCCCCTGCTCTTGCTCTCCCTGCGTGTGCCCGTTTTGGTCGTGGGTCCCCGTTCCTGGTTCTGCGCGCGTTTCTCCCGCCTTGTGCCCCCCCTTCTCCTTTGCCGCGCCCCTCCCTTCTCTCTCCCTCGGTGCTTCTTTCTCGCGTCTCCCGCCTCCTCCCGCCTCCTTCCCGCCTTCCCCTGCTCGCCTCGTGCGGGCGTCCCTGTTTTCCCGCGGCGTGGTCGGGCGTCCGCGCCCCCCCCCGTGCCGCGCTCCGTTCCCTCCTTTCGTTGTCCCCTTGCCCCTCGGTGCCCGCTCGGTTGGGTCTCCCCTCTCGCCCTTTTTCGTCCCCGGGCCTTCGCCCCCTTCCTCGTGTC
Source organism: Ipomoea nil (assembly GCF_001879475.1). NCBI lineage: Eukaryota > Viridiplantae > Streptophyta > Magnoliopsida > Solanales > Convolvulaceae > Ipomoea > Ipomoea nil. Next base: position 890 of record NW_017619777.1, read on the forward strand.
CCCTTCTCCCCCCTTCTTTGCCTCCCCCTTTGGTCCGCGGCTCCGCTCTCTTGTCTTTTGCCTTTCCGTCGTCCCTCGCGCCCCCCCCCGTTGTGCGTCGTTGTCTCCTGGTCTTCTGTCTCCGCCGCCCTGTCTCGCCTTCCCCTTCTCCCTCTGCCTCTGTCCTCTCCCCTTGTGGCTTGCCTCTCGCCCTGCCCCCCTCTTGGCGGTCCCGGTCTTTCCCCCTTCGGCCTCTCCTCTCTCCCCTGGCGTCGCCCTTCCGCCTCTTCCCCCCCTTTGTCCCGGCTCTCCGCTCCGCTTCCCTCGTGGCTCTCGCTCTCCCCGTTTGCTTCGCGGCTTTCCCTGCCCCGGCTGCCCCGGCTCGTGTCCCCCGTCGCCCCTCGTGGCCTTCGCGTCCTTCCTCTCCGCTCTCCCGTTCGCCGTCGCTCTCCCCTTCCCGTCCCGCGGGCTCTCTCCCGTCGTGCCGTCCCCGTCCCGCGTCTCCCTCCCGTCTCTCCTCCCCTTTCCTCTTGCCTTCCCGTGCCTCGCCCCGGGGTTCCTCGTCTCTCTCCTGCGTTTCCTCCCCGCCCCGGCCCTCTCCGGCCTCGTCCCGCTCCTCCGCTCCCTCCCCCTCCCCCTCCCCGCGCCTCTTCCCCTTGTGCCCTCCCTTCTCCGTGGTTCTTGGTTCGCTGCCTGTTTGTCTCCCCCGGTGTTCCTCGCCCCTTTGCCTCTCCTCCTTGTTCCCTTTCTCCCGGCTTTTGTCCCTCTCCTGTGCTTGGCTCCCCCCGCGCCCCTCCGGTCTTCTCCTGCTTCTCCTCCCCGGCTTCCTCCGCCCCCCCCTCTCCTTCCTGTCCCCTCTCGCCTTTCCCCTGTTTTTGGTCGCCTTGCTCCTCCGCTCCTTCCTCCCCCCGCTGCGCCTCTCCTCGCCCTCTCCCCCCGCCTGCCGTCGCCGTCTCTCGTTTCCTTCCCGTCGCCCCCTTTGTCCCTTTCGTTTCTTTTCCCCCCGTTCGTTCCCCTCGCCTGGTCCCCCTTCTCGTGCCCCTGCTTCGGCGCTTGTTTCCCCCCTCGCGCGCTTTCCCCCCTTCCCCCCTTTCCTTTCTTGGCCCGGCCCCCCGCCCCCTTCGGGTTGTTCCCTCTCGCTTTCCTCCTCTCCTTCGCCCTTTCGGCCCGCGGTTTTCCCCTCCCTTTGCTGCCCTTCCCCGTTCCGCCCCGCGGCTCTGGCCCGTCTCCTCCTCCTGGCGTTTCTTCTCGTCCCGGGCGCCTCCGTGTCGCCGTCCTCCGGCCCTCGCGTTGCCTGTCCCCCTTGCTTCCCCGCCTCGCCTTCTCCTTCTCGCTGGCCCCCTCCGGTTTCCTCTTCCTTTTCCCGCCCCCCTTGGCTCCTCCGGGTTTCCTCCCGCGCGGCCGCTCCCCCGTTCCCCCGTGTGCTTCTGTCGGCTCGCCTCCCCTTCCCTTTTTCTCGCCTCTTTCCCCCTTGGTCCTTCGTCGCCGTCCCGGCTTCTCCCTCCGTTCGCGGCTCGTTCTCTCTCCCCCCGCTCGCCCCTCGGGTTCCTTTTCTCCTCCCCCGTTCGCGTCCCCGCCTCCTCCTCTCCCCGTCCGTTCGCCCCTCCGGCCCGCCTGCTTTTCCCCTCTCGCCCGCTTCCTGCGTCTCGGCTCGCGCTCGGGTTCTTTCTCCGCTTCCCCCCTCTCCTTCTCCCTCGTTTCGTCCCCCGTTCGTTTTGCCGTCCTTGGTCCCTCGTTGGCCCTCCCCGGCCCTCTCTTTTCCCGCCCTCTGCCTTCCTTGCTTCTCTTCTCGTGTTCTCCGTGTCCGTCCGGCTTCTGGGCCTCGTGTCCTCCGCCCCGCTCCGCCCTCCTCTTCTGTGCCTCGCCCCTCCCGCTCCCGTCCCCCGTCTTCGGCCCTCTCTTTCCTTTCTTCGGTGTTGGCCCCCCCCCTTTGGCCCGCCCCCCCCCCCCTTTCCGGTCCTGGTCGGCCGGTTTCCTCCCGTTCCCCCGCTCCTCCGGCGTCTTCTCGCGCTTCTTGCGGGGTCCCTTCTTCCCCGGTCCTTCCTTGTCCCCCTCGCCTCCCCCCCCGCCTCTTGCGGTCGGCCCGCCCTTCTCCGCCTCGCCTTCCTCCTCTCTTTCCCTGTCCGCTTCTTTCGTTCGGCCCCCCCGTTCGCTTGCGGTGCGTCCGGTGCCGTCCGCTCGTGTCTTCTCCCTCCCCTTGCCCCGCCGTCCCCCCTCGGTGCTTCGTCCTCCCCCCTCTCTCGCTTCTCCCCTTCTTCCTTCTCCGCTTCCGTTGGTTTTCCCCTTCCTTCTTCTCCCGCCCGCCTTTCTCCCCGGCTTCCTCTTTGCTCTTCCGCCCCTCCCCCTCGCCGTCTCGTGTGCTCTCGTCGCTCCCTGTGCTCCCTCCTTCTTCCCCCCTCTCGTTTGTCTCGCTCTCCCCTCGCCCCCTCCCTCTGGCTTCCTTCTCGTGGTTCCGTTTCCCTTTCCCCCGCTTTGCCCGGTCCTTTCGTTCGTTTTGCCTCCCCCCCCCTTTCCCCCTTGTTCTTTGTGTCCTTTGCCCGTTCGGCCTCTGGTCCCTGCTCCTTCCTCTCCGCCTCGCCTTCCCTTCCCCTGCCCTCGTCTCCCCTGCCCCCCTTGGCCGCCTCCCGCCCGTCCCCGCCTTCCCTTTGCTTTTCTTGCTCCCCGGCCTTCCCCTGCGCTTCCCCGCCCCTCCGTTCCCTCTCCTTTCCCCCCCCCCTCCCTCCCTTGGCCCCCCTCCTTTGTCTGCCTCGCCCCCCCTGCGCCCGCCCTGCTTGTTCCCCCGCGCGCCCGCCCCCCGCTTCTTCCTCCGCTCCGGCCCCTCCCGCCCGTTGTTCCCCGTCCGTTCCTTCCCGGCCGTCCTCTTCCGCCCCCCCTTTGCCCCTGCCTTCCCCCGCCGCCTGCGCCGCGTTTCCCCTCCCCCCCTTTTCCCCCTCCCCGGTCTCCCCGGTGTTGCCCCTCTCTCGGTTGCCCCCCCCGTGCCTGGTTGCCCCGGTCTCCCTGCCCCCTCCCGCGGGTTTGCGCCCCCGCGGTTCCCCTCGGTCCCCCTCGCCGCCCGGCTCCTCTCGCCCTCCTTCTGCCTGCTCTCTCCCCCCCCTTGGCTTCCGCCCTCTTGTTCTTCTTCCTTGGCGCCTTGCCTTCCGCTGCTCTGTGGCCCTGGCTTGCCCCCTTGTCGCCTTCCCCCGGCCCCTTGTTCTTGGTCCCGCCCCCTTTCGGCCCTCGCTTTCGCTTGTCCTTCTTGTTCCTCTTGGCGCTCTTCCCGTGCTCCCCCCCGTTGGCCTTCGCGCCCCCCCCGCTCGGCCCTTTCCTCTCCTTCGTCCTGTTCCCTTCCTCCCTCCTGCGTCGCTGGCTCCGGTCCTCCCGCTTCCTCTCCTTTCGCTTCTGCTTCCGGTCGTTCTTGCCGTCCTTCCCCCCTGGCGGCCCCCCTGGCTCCCCGCTCCCCCTTGGCCGGCTTCCCTTCGCCCCCTGCCCTCGTCCCGGCTCTCCTCGCCGCTTCCTTGCCCCTCTTCTCCCTGCCTTCGCCCGGTCTTTGCCTCCCCCCTTTTGCCGTCGCGGCCTCGGCCCCCCCCCCTTTCTTTGCGCCGGCCTCCTCCCTTCGGTCTTTCTGCTCCCCCGCTTCCCCCCCCGCTTTTGCTGTGCTTCTCTTTCGCTCTCCCTCTCTCGCGTGTCCCCCCCTCCGTTCCGGCTGTCGTTTCGGCCCCGGCCGTCCGCCTCCTTCCCCTCGCCCCCTGCCCTCCCGGCTTGTGCCTCTTGTTCCTTCCCCTCGGGCCCCTTCTCGGCCCCGCCCCTTGCCCCGCCGCGCGTTGCTCGGTCGCCCCCCTCTTTCTGTTGCCCCCTCTTGCCGTTCGCCCCCCCCCGGTGCCCTTCTCCGGCTTTTCCGCCGCCCCCTCGGTCCCGCCGGTCCCCGCGCCCTGGGCCTCTCTCCCTCCGTGCTCCCCCCCTCTTGTGCCCCCCGTTCCCTGGTGTCGCTTGGGCCTTCGCCCCCTTGTTGCCGTTTCCTCCCCTTGTTGTTCTCCCCCCCTTTTCTTCCCCCTTGTTCCCGCTTGGCCGTCCGGGCTTCTCCCTTTCTTCCCGGCCCTTCGGCGCCCCCCCCCCCGGGCCCCCCGGCTCCGGTTTTCCGCCTGTTGGCCCCGTTGGTCGCCCCCCCTCCTCCTCCCTCCCCTCCGCTTCTTCTTTTCTGGCCCGCCGGGCCGCCCGCTGCGCCCTTGGCTCGTGTTTGGTGTTGGGTTTTTGCCCGCGTCCCGTGCGCCCTCTTTCCTTCCCCCCTTCTTTGCCCCCTCCCCCGCTGCTCGGCGCGTTGTGGCCTCGGCTTCCCCGGCTCCCCCTTGCTCGTGCTTCCCTGTTTGCGCCCTCCCCCCCGGCCTCCGGCGCGCCCGCCCCGGCTTCTGCCCCCCGTCGGCTCCGCCCGGCGTCGCCGCCGCGCGGTTTTGCGGCTCCCCGGCCCTTTCGTGTTCTTCTTTTGCCTTAACGCACGCCGTCCCCGCCTTCTCGCCTCCGTTCGCGGCTCGTTTCTTCTCCCCCCGCTCGCCCCTCGGTTCCTTTCTCACTCCCCCGTTCGCGTCCCGCCTCCTCCTCTCCCCGTCCGTTCGCCCTCCGGCCGCCTGCTTTTCCCCCTCTCGCCCGCTTCCTGCGTCTCGCCTCGCGCCTCGGGTTCTCCTCGCTTCCCCCCTCTCCTTCTCCCTCGTTTCGTCCCCGTTCGTTTTGCCGTCCTTGGTCCCTCGTTGGCCCTCCCCGGCCTCTCTTTTCCCGCCTCTGCCTTCCTTGCTTCTCTTCTGTGTTCTCCGTGTCGTCCCGGCTTCTGGCCTCGTGTCCTCCGCCCCGCTCCGCCCTCCTCTTCTGTGCCTCGCCCCTCCCGCTCCCGTCCCCCGTCTTCGCCCTCTCTTTCCTTTCTTCGGTGTTGGCCCCCCCCCTTTGGCCCGCCCCCCCCCCTTTCCGGTCCTGGTCGGCCGGTTTCCTCCGTTCCCCGCTCCTCCGGCTGGCCTCCCTTCGCCCGCCCGGCCCGCCCCTTTCCGGCCGCCCTTCGTGCCCCGGTGCCGGCGCCCCCGCGCTCGGGCTTGCCTCCCGCCTTTTTCCCTCTCTGCTCGTTGGCCTTTGCTTTGCCCCCCCCCCCCCCCCCCCCGCGCGCGCGCGCCTCTCTGCTCTCCCCTTCTCCCCGCTTCCCCCGCGCTCTTGTCTCTCCGGGGGGCCCCTCTTCCTTCCCCCGCCCTGTGGGCCCCCGCTCCCTTTTTCCCTTCCTTTTCCCCCTCCCCTGGGTCTCCTTTGCGCCTCCCTCTCTCCTTCCCCCCTTCTCCGTTTTGCGCGTCCCCTCTCTCCTCTCTTCGTCTCCCTCCGCCGCCTCCGCCTCCCCTTTGCCCCGCCCCCCTCGGCCGTGGCCCCCCCTGCTCCTTGTCCCCCCCCTCGCCCCTTCCCCTGCCCTTTTCCGCTCTTTTTTTCCCCCCCTCCCCCCCTGCCTGCCCCTTGCTTTTCGGGGTCTTTTGCCCTCGGCCCCCCCTGTGTTCCCCGGTCGCTCCCTGCCTCGGCTCGGTCGGGCGTCCCTCTCCCCTTTGCCCCTTCCCTCGTGCCGCCCTGTTTCCTCTCCTGGCTGTCCGGTCGCCCGCGCTGTCTTTGCCCCGCCTGCCGTTTGTGTCGCCGCTGCCCTCTCTCCCCCGGCCTCTCCCCCCCCTGCTCTTGCTCTCCTGCGTGTGCCCGTTTTGGTCGTGGGTCCCCGTTCCTGGTTCTGCGCGCGTTTCTCCGCCTTGTGCCCCCCCCTTCTCCTTTGCCGCGCCCCTCCCTTCTCTCTCCCCTCGGTGCTTCTTTCTCGCGTCTCCCGCCTCCTCCCGCCTCCTTCCCGCCTTCCCCTGCTCGCCTCTTGCGGGCGTCCCTGTTTTCCCGCGGCGTGGTCGGGCGTCCGCGCCCCCCCCCGTGCCGCGCTCCGTTCCCTCCTTTCGTTGTCCCCTTGCCCCTCGGTGCCCGCTCGGTTGGGTCTCCCCTCTCGCCCTTTTTCGTCCCCGGGCCTTCGCCCCCTTCCTCGTGTCCCCTTCTCCCCCCCTTCTCTTCCTCCCCCTTTGGTCCGCGGCTCCGCTCTCTTGTCTTTTGCCTTTCCGTCGTCCCTCGCGCCCCCCCCGTTGTGCGCCGTTGTCTCCTGGTCTTCTGTCTCCGCCGCCCCTGTCTCGCCTTCCCCTTCTCCCTCTGCCTCTGTCCTCTCCCCTTGTGGCTTGCCTCTCGCCCTGCCCCCCTCTTGGCGGTCCCGGTCTTTCCCCCTTCGGCCTCTCCTCTCTCCCCTGGCGTCGCCCTTCCGCCTCTTCCCCCCCTTTGTCCCCGGCTCTCCGCTCCGCTTCCCTCGTGGCTCTCGCTCTCCCCGTTTGCTTCGCGGCTTTCCCTGCCCCGGCTGCCCCGGCTCGTGTCCCCCCGTCGCCCCTCGTGGCCTTCGCGTCCTTCCTCTCCGCTCTCCCCTTCGCGTCGCTCTCCCCTTCCCGTCCCGCGGGCTCTCTCCCGTCGTGCCGTCCCCGCTCCCGCGTCTCCCTCCCGTCTCTCCTCCCCTTTCCTCTTGCCTTCCCGTGCCTCGCCCCGGGGTTCCTCGTCTCTCTCCTGCGTTTCCTCCCCGCCTCGGCCCTCTCCGGCCTCGTCCCGCTCCTCCGCTCCCTCCCCCTCCCCCTCCCCCGCGCCTCTTCCCCTTGTGCCCTCCCTTCTCCGTGGTTCTTGGTTCGCTGCCTGTTTGTCTCCCCTGGTGTCCTCGCCCCTTGCCTCTCCTCCTTGTTCCCTTTCTCCCGGCTTTTGTCCCTCTCCTGTGCTTGGCTCCCCCCGCGCCCCTCCGGTCTTCTCCTGCTTCTCCTCCCGCGGCTTCCCTCCGCCCCCCCCTCTCCTTCCTGTCCCTCTCGCCTTTCCCCTGTTTTTGGTCGCCTTGCTCCTCCGCTCCTTCCTCCCCCGCTGCGCCTCTCCTCGCCCTCTCCCCCCGCCTGCCGTCGCCGTCTCTCGTTTCCTTCCCGTCGCCCCCTTTGTCCCTTTCGTTTCTTTTCCCCCCGTTCGTTCCCCTCGCCTGGTCCCCCTTCTCGTGCCCCTGCTTCGGCGCTTGTTTTCCCCCCTCGCGCGCTTTCCCCCCTTCCCCCCTTTCCTTTCTTGGCCCGGCCCCCGCCCCCTTCGGGTTGTTCCCTCTCGCTTTCCTCCTCTCCTTCGCCCTTTCGGCCCGCGGTTTTCCCTCCCTTTGCTGCCCTTCCCCGTTCCGCCCGCGCGGCTCTGGCCCGTCTCCTCCTCCTGGCGTTTCTTCTCGTCCCGGGCGCCTCCGTGTCGCCGTCCTCGCGGCCCTCGCGTTGCCTGTCCCCCTTGCTTCCCCGCCTCGCCTTCTCCTTCTCGCTGGCCCCGTCCGGTTTCCTCTTCCTTTTCCCGCCGCCCCTTGGCTCCTCCGGGTTTCCTCCCGGCGGCCGCTCCCCCGTTCCCCCGTGTGCTTCTGTCGGCTCGCCTCCCCTTCCCTTTTTCTCGCCTCTTTCCCCCTTGGTCCTTCCGTCGCCGTCCCGGCTTCTCCCTCCGTTCGCGGCTCGTTCTCTCTCCCCCCGCTCGCCCCTCGGGTTCCTTTTCTCCTCCCCCGTTCGCGTCCCCGCCTCGTCCTCTCCCCCGTCCGTTCGCCCTCCGGCCCGCCTGCTTTTCCCCCTCTCGCCCGCTTCCTGCGTCTCGGCTCGCGCTCGGGTTCTCTTCTCCGCTTCCCCCCTCTCCTTCTCCCTCGTTTCGTCCCCCGTTCGTTTTGCCGTCCTTGGTCCCTCGTTGGCCCTCCCCGGCCCTCTCTTTTCGCCGCCCTCTGCCTTCCTTGCTTCTCTTCTCGTGTTCTCGTGTCCGTCCGGCTTCTGGGCCTCGTGTCCTCCGCCCGCTCCGCCCTCCTCTTCTGTGCCTCGCCCTCCGCTCCCGTCCCCCGTCTTCGGCCCTCTCTTTCCTTTCTTCGGTGTTGGCCCCCCCCCTTTGGCCCGCCCCCCCCCCCTTTCCGGTCCTGGTCGGCCGGTTTCCTCCCGTTCCCCCGCTCCTCCGGCGTCTTCTCGCGCTTCTTGCGGGGTCCCTTCTTCCCCCGGTCCTTCCTTGTCCCCCTCGCCTCCCCCCCGCCTCTTGCGGTCGGCCCGCCCTTCTCCGCCTCGCCTTCCTCCTCTCTTTCCCTGTCCGCTTCTTTCGTTCGGCCCCCCGTTCGCTTGCGGTGCGTCCGGTGCCGTCCGCTCGTGTCTTCTCCCTCCCCTTGCCCCGCCGTCCCCCTCGGTGCTTCGTCCTCCCCCCTCTCTCGCTTCTCCCCTTCTTCCTTCTCCGCTTCCGTTGGTTTTCCCCTTCCTTCTTCTCCGCCCGCCTTTCTCCCCGGCTTCCTCTTTGCTCTTCCGCCCCTCCCCTCGCCGTCTCGTGTGCTCTCGTCGCTCCCTGTGCTCCCCTCCTTCTTCCCCCCTCTCGTTTGTCTCGCTCTCCCCTCGCCCCCTCCCTCTGGCTTCCTTCTCGTGGTTCCGTTTCCCTTTCCCCCGCTTTGCCCGGTCCTTTCGTTCGTTTTGCCTCCCCCCCCTTTCCCCCTTGTTCTTTGTGTCCCTTTGCCCGTTCGGCCTCTGGTCCCTGCTCCTTCCTCTCCGCCTCGCCTTCCCTTCCCCTGCCCTCGTCTCCCCTGCCCCCCTTGGCCGCCTCCCGCCCGTCCCCCGCCTTCCTTTGGCTTTTCTTGCTCCCCGGCCTTCCCTGCGCTTCCCGCCGCCCTCCGTTCCCTCTCCTTTCCCCCCCCCCTCCCTCCCTTGCCCCCCCTCCTTTGTCTGCCTCGCCCCCCCTGCGCCCGCCCTGCTTGTTCCCCCGCGCGCCCGCCCCCCGCTTCTTCCTCCGCTCCGGCCCCTCCGCCCGTTGTTCCCCGTTCGTTCCTTCCCGGCCGTCCTCTTCCGCCCCCCTTGCCCCTGCCTTCCCCGCCGCCTGCGCCGCGTTTCCCCTCCCCCCCTTTTCCCCCTCCCCGGTCTCCCCGGTGTTGCCCCTCTCTCGGTTGCCCCCCCCGTGCCTGGTTGCCCCGGTCTCGCTGCCCCCTTCCCGCGGGTTTGCGCCCCCGCGGTTCCCCTCGTCCCCCTCGCCGCCCGGCTCCTCTCGCCCTCCTTTCTGCCTGCTCTCTCCCCCCCCTTGGCTTCCGCCCTCTTGTTCTTCTTCCTTGGCGCCTTGCCTTCCGCTGCTCTGTGGCCCTGCTTGCCCCCTTGTCGCCTTCCCCCCGGCCCTTGTTCTTGGTCCGCCCCTTTCGGCCCTCGCTTTCGCTTGTCCTTCTTGTTCCTCTTGGCGCTCTTCCCGTGCTCCCCCCCGTTGGCCTTCGCGCCCCCCCGCTCGGCCCTTTCCTCTCCTTCGTCCTGTTCCCTTCCTCCCTCCTGCGTCGCTGCTCCGGTCCTCCCGGCTTCCTCTCCTTTCGCTTCTGCTTCCGGTCGTTCTTGCCGTCCTTCCCCCCTGGCGGCCCCCCGTGGCTCCCCGCTCCCCCTTGGCCGGCTTCCCTTCGCCCCCTGCCCTCGTCCCGGCTCTCGTCGCCGCTTCCTTGCCCTCTTCTCCCTGCCTTCGCCCGGTCTTTGCCTCCCCCCTTTTGCCGTCGCGGCCTCGGCCCCCCCCCCTTTCTTTGCGCCGGCCTCCTCCCTTCGGTCTTTCTGCTCCCCCGCTTCCCCCCCCGCTTTTGCTGTGCTTCTCTTTCGCTCTCCCTCCTCTCGCGTGTCCCCCCTCCTTCCGGCTGTCGTTTCGGCCCCGGCCGTCCGCCTCCTTCCCCTCGCCCCCTGCCCTCCCGGCTTGTGCCTCTTGTTCCTTCCCCTCGGGCCCCTCTCGGCCCCGCCCTTGCCCGCCGCGCGTTGCTCGGTCGCCCCCTCTTTCTGTTGCCCCCTCTTGCCGTTCGCCCCCCCCGGTGCCCTTCTCCGGCTTTTCCGCCGCTCCCACTCGGTCCCGCCGGTCCCCGCGTCCTGGGCCTCTCTCCCTCCGTGCTCCCCCCTCTTGTGCCCCCCCGTTCCTGGTGTCGCTTGGGCCTTCGCCCCCTTGTTGCCCGTTTCCTCCCTTGTTGTTCTCCGCCCCCCCTTTTCCTCCCCCTTCGCTTGGCCGTCCGGGCTGCTCCCTTTTCTTCCCGGCCCTTCGGCGCCGCCCCCCCCGGCCCCCCCGCTTCCAGGTTTTCCGCCTGTTGGCCCGTTTGGTCGCCCCCCCCTCCTCCTCCCCTCCGCTTGCCTCTTCTTTTCTGGGCCGCCGGGCCGACCCGCTGCCGCCTTGGCTCGTGTTTGGTGTTGGGTTTTTGCCCGCGTCCCGTGCGCCCTCTTTCCTTCCCCCTTCTTTGCCCCCCCCCCCGCTTGCTCGGAGCTTCGTGGCTCGAGCTTCCGCCCGCTCCCCTTGCTTGTGTCCCCCTGTTTGCGCCCCCCCCGGCCTCCGGCCACCCGCCCGGTTCTGCTCTCCCGTCTGAGGGTACCCGCCCGATCGCCGTGCTGTTCTCCCCTCTTTGCTTGCTCTTCTCGTTACTTTTGCCTCCTCCGTCCGTGATTCCGTTCTTTCCTTTTGTCTCTTTCCTCCTCTTATTCCTTGCTCTTTCCTTTCCTTCTGGTTTCCCCTTGTTTTTGCCTCTTTTCCGGTGTTTGTTCGTGTTTTTTTGCCCGCCTTTTCCTTGATCCCCGCTCTGCGCCCGGGCCGTTCCCGGCGAGTTTTGAGCGCCCTTTTGGCCCCGTTTCGCGCCCCGCGGACTCGCCGCGTCGCGCGCTGTCGCCTCCGCCTCGCGCCCCTCCGGTCATCGCCGCGTCGGCCGCCGCCCGCCGGCATCCCCTTGCCTCGTCCCCCCGGCGTTGGCTGGCCCGATCTCCCCTCCACGTCCCCCACTTCCCTTCCTTCCCGCCTGGCGACCTTCCCTTCCCCTTTCCCCTATCCCCTTTGCTTTTTTCTCCTTCCCTTCTTCCCTTTTCTTTTCTTTCCCTCTCGGCCTTCTCCTTCGCGTCCCCTTTTGTCCCCGATTCCTCTTTCCTCTCCTTTGTCCCCCCTTCTCACCTCCCTCCTTCCCTCCCCCTCCCACTGCCGGCGCGCTTTTTCGCGTTCTTTGTCGCCCCGCCCGAGCCCCTCAAGCGTGCCCCGTCGTCTTTGGCCGCCCGGCGGCCGGCCCGGGCGCTTTGGCGCACTCGCCTTGGTTCCTTCTTGTACTCTTTCTGCTGCTTTGTCTCTCCTTTCTTCCTCTTTGCTCTGTCTACTTTAGCCCTGCTCGGCTCCCTTCCATTCGGGCTTTTTTGTGGTGCCTTGTGTTCTCCCCTCTGTGCGATCGTTCGTTCATTTCTCTCTCTTTCATGTTTGGTTTTTCTGCTTTTGTGTTGCCACTCTTCGTTTTCCTCTGTTGTTGTTGGTCGTTCCCGGCGCTCCCCTTCCTCGGCTTCCCCGTCCTGTTTGTGTCCCCCTGGCGTTGGGCTCCTTCGGGCCCCCGGCTTGGGCCCCTCATGGTTGGTACTTGGGGCCCCGGGGCCCTTTCTTTCCGGGCCGTTTTCTTCTCGCTTCTTGCTCCTTCCGGGCGCTGGGTCGTCCTTAGCCTCCTTGCCTGCTGCTCTTTGCCTCTTATTGGGTGTTTCCGCCCTGGGCGTGGCCCTTCCCTCGGCCTCGCGCTTCCGGGCGTCCTTCGATTCCCCTTTGCTTCCCCTACCCCTTTCTCTTCCCCCCCATCTTCCCCCCGTTCCTTTGCACTCGGTGCTTCCCCCTTGTGCTCCCCGCCTCCTCTTTTGCTCTCTTGTCTCCCCCCCCTTGCTCCTTTTTCTTTTGCTTGTTCTTTTCTGCCTCTCCTCCCCCTTCCCCTTTTGTTCGGCCTCGTCTTCCTCTGCGTCCCCTCTCGCTCGTGCTTCGTCCCCCCCCCCTCTGCTGTGGTTCGACCCACACCGCCTCCTCCCGGGTATCTTGTTTTGGCCCCCTTCCCGGCCCTCCCCTTGGCGCCGTTGCCGGGGCGGTGGCGTCCCGTCCTGCCCTTCGTGCCCGTCCTTCCTCTTCGGACGTCTCGTTCCTTTTTCTTTCTTTTCTTTCTTTCTTTTCTTTCTTTACTCCTCCCTCCGTTCCTTGTTCTTGCGTGTGCTTTTGCTTTGCTCTCTCCGCCCTTGCTTTTTCTGCCTCCACGCTCTCGTGGCACGCCGGATTCTTCCCTTTGCCTCTTCAGCTTGCGCCAGCGCCCCGTTCCTTCGGCCACCCCCTCGGCTGGCCCCGGTCCCAGCCCAGCGCCCGCTGAGCGGGCGCTCCATTGTCTGCCTCTGCTCCGGCTGTTGCGGCGCCTGGTCGCCTCCCTCTTCCCCTGTGGCGCCCCTCCCTTTGCCCTCCCTCCGCCCTCCTCTCGCACTGGTGCGGCCGCTCGCTTTTGGCGGGCTGCCCCGGCCCTCCCCCTGCCTCCCGCCCCCCCGTTCCTCCGCCTTTGTGGTAGCTTTCCAGACTCCCTGGTCGTCACTCCCGCTGGCCGTCCGCCTTCGGCTTTTTCATTTCCCTGCCGGCCCGGGCTGCCGCTTGGTTCTCCTTCCCCTCCAGATCACCCTCTTGCCCCTTGGGCCCACCTTCCCATGGAGACCTTTTTGCCGCCTTCTCATCCTCTCTCCCCCCTCCGGCTGCGCCGGGCCATTCCCCCCTTTTACCGCCCCTGGCCCCGATTCTCCCTGCGTCTAGGGCGAGCTATTCAGGCATTGCCAGCGGCCCTGTCACCCGCCTGGCTTTCCACAGTTGGGGATTATGCTTGCTGTTTTCTCTGCCGCTTGCTGGCCCTTCTCGCTTATTGCGTGGAATGCTATCTTCCGGTGTTCGTATCACCGCTTCTCGCGCACCCCCCCCCGCGGCCCTCTTGGCGCCTTCTCTGAACTGGCTCTCCTTGGTACCCGAGCAGAGTCTCCACCCCCCGCTTGTCGGCGGAATTCCTGCTGCGGGGCCCCTTCGCCGCTTTGTCCACCCCGTTTGGCTCCTGTGGTCTCCTTGTTCCCCCCTTGCGCACCCATCCCCCGCCCCCCTCCCCATTCCGGAGGCTTGTAATCAGCACGCGTTCCCCTCCCCCCATCCTCTGGCGGCACGTTACCCTATGTTGGGATCTCCTACGGCGCTCCTCCCCCACACGGCTCCCCCTCCGGGCCCTCACCCTCCACTCCTCTTCCCGGCCCCCTCACGGTTTTTCCTGGCGCCACCCCGTGGGCGCGCCCCCCCTCCAACCCTTTGTTTCCTCGCGGTCCTCTGGGTTTCTCCCGGTCCTCCGTTCCCTCTCTTTCCCCCCGTCGACTGGGTATTTTCCGGGGAGGCCGTACGCGGCCCCCCCGCCCACTCGCCTCCGGCCGCTATTGGTTGGCCCCCTTGCTTCCATGTCCGTTCGCGCTTCCGCCCGGCTGGCTCACCTGGCCGCTCGCCAACCTCTGGTTGCCCGGCCCTTCCGCCCCTCAACCTTCTCTCTTCCCCTCCTCCCGTCACGGGAAGTTGCCCGCTCTGCCTGCCCTCCCCAGGGCGCCTGTCCATGCCAATTGTTCCACGGCGTGGCACCGTCCTTGAACGCGCCCTCTTCCTCTCCCCGCATACCCTCCTACCCCGCCACGTTGAGGCGCCGATTGCAGCGCTAACTTGGTGGTATCGAAGCTGCGCCCCTGCTGTGCCAACTAATCCACAAGTTCAAAAGGAATAGAGAAATCACTTGTGAGAAGGTATGTACCCCCATTGCCTTTTTCTCAAAATCGTGAAACAACAAAGAAAGTAGGGTGGAAAAAGTTTTTGGAGATTGTTGAGAGTTTGAAAGTTTTCAGTTCGCCTTACTTGATTGCTTTCACAAGTTCCCTCTATGGAAAAATTTTTGAAAGAGATTCTGCATAAGAAAAGAAATATGGGGAAGGAGAGAATGGTAGGCTGGGGCACAAAAGTATCAAGCGTTTGACACCCGGGAATTGGGAGGAATATACCTAAGCATAGAGATCGCCCCGGGGAAGTTCACAATTCCCCTTGTGTGATTGGGCGACGCTTTAAAGGGGATCCCATTTCGGTATTTTAGGAGCTAGTCGTGAGTGTTTCTTTACTTCTTTGTCAAGGGTTA
>NW_017619778.1:0-26807 GCF_001879475.1 Ipomoea nil
TCAAACATGTTATTTTGCTTTCCACCTGTGTTTTTACCAGGAGATGTTTTGAAATTATATTGGTAAGTATTTTCCTTTCTTAATTATACTTTGATAGATTTTAGTGTATGTTTCGTACATCAGTTTACACATTAGAAATGAGAATAAAAATAATAGTTAGTGTTTGGTTGACAACTTATAAAACACAAGTATGGATTTGATTACCCCTATTATTAAAACACATTCCCTATTTATAAACGGTAACATTCCGATTAGATTAGTAATAAGAAAGTACAAATTGTAACTTGTCTGGGTGGTGTAGTTTGTTATCACGCTAGTCTCACACATTAGAGGTCCCCAGTTCAAACCTGGATTCAAACATGTTAATTTACTGAGCTTCTAAGCTCTTCGTTTTTTTACAAGGAAATTAGTGTTTGGTTGACAACTTTTTAAAACACACCTCTGGATTTAATTACTTCTCGAATTAAAAAAATCGTATCATTCTAATTTAGTTAGTAAAAAGAAAAATAAAAATGTAGTTGTCTGGGTGGTGTAGTTGGTTATCACGCAATCTAACACATTAGTGGTCCTAGTGCAAACCTGGGCTCAAACATGTTATTTTGCTTTCCACCTGTGTTTTTACCAGGAGATGTTTTGAAATTATATTGGTAAGTATTTTCCTTTCTTAATTATACTTTGATAGATTTTAGTGTATGTTTCGTACATCAGTTTTACACATTAGAAATGAGAATAAAAAATAATAGTTAGTGTTTGGTTGACAACTTATAAAACACAAGTATGGATTTGATTACCCCTATTATTAAAAATCACATTCCCTATTTATAAACGGTAACATTCCGATTAGATTAGTAATAAGAAAGTACAAATTGTAACTTGTCTGGGTGGTGTAGTTGTTATCACGCTAGTCTCACACATTAGAGGTCCCAGTTCAAACCTGGATTCAAACATGTTAATTTACTGACTTCTAAGCTCTTCGTTTTTTTACAAGGAAATTAGTGTTTGGTTGACAACTTTTTAAAACACACCTCTGGATTTAATTACTTCTCGAATTAAAAATCGTATCATTCTAATTTAGTTAGTAAAAAGAAAATAAAAAATGTAGTTGTCTGGGTGGTGTAGTTGGTTATCACGCAAATCTAACACATTAGTGGTCCCTAGTGCAAACCTGGGGTCAAACATGTTATTTTTGCTTTCCACCTGTGTTTTTACCAGGAGATGTTTGAAATTATATTGGTAAGTATTTTCCTTTCTTAATTATACTTTGATAGATTTTAGTGTATGTTTCGTACATCAGTTTACACATTAGAAATGAGAATAAAAATAATAGTTAGTGTTTGGTTGACAACTTTATAAAACACAAGTATGGATTTGATTACCCCTATTATTAAAAATCACATTCCCTATTTATAAACGGTAACATTCCGATTAGATTAGTAATAAGAAAGTACAAATTGTAACTTGTCTAGGTGGTGTAGTTTGTTATCACGCTAGTCTCACACATTAGAGGTCCCAGTTCAAACCTGGATTCAACATGTTAATTTGACTTTCTAAGCTCTTCGTTTTTTACAAGGAAATTAGTGTTTGGTTGACAACTTTTTAAAACACACATCTGGATTTAATTACTTCTCGAATTAAAATCGTATCATTCTAATTTAGTTAGTAAAAAGAAAATAAAAAATGTAGTTGTCTGGGTGGTGTAGTTGGTTATCACGCAAATCTAACACATTAGTGGTCCCTAGTGCAAACCTGGGCTCAAACATGTTATTTTGCTTTCCACCTGTGTTTTTACCAGGAGATGTTTTGAAATTATATTGGTAAGTATTTTCCTTTCTTAATTATACTTTGATAGATTTTAGTGTATGTTTCGTACATCAGTTTACACATTAGAAATGAGAATAAAAATCATAGTTAGTGTTTGGTTGACAACTTTATAAAACACAAGTATGGATTTGATTACCCCTATTATTAAAAATCACATTCCCTATTTATAAACGGTAACATTCCGATTAGATTAGTAATAAGAAAGTACAAATTGTAACTTGTCTGGGTGGTGTAGTTGGTTATCACGCTAGTCTCACACACTAGAGGTCCCCAGTTCAAACCTGGCTCAAACATGTTAATTTACTTCTAAGCTCTTCGTTTTTTTACAAGGAAATTAGTTTGGTTGACAACTTTTTAAAACACACCTCTGGATTTAATTACTTCTCAATTAAAAATCGTATCATTCTAATTTAGTTAGTAAAAAGAAAATAAAAAATGTAGTTGTCTGGGTGGTGTAGTTGGTTATCACGCAAATCTAACACATTAGTGGTCCTAGTGCAAACCTGGGCTCAAACATGTTATTTTGCTTTCCACCTGTGTTTTTACCAGGAGATGTTTTAAAATTATATTGGTAAGTATTTTCCTTCTGATTATACTTTGATAGATTTTAGTGTATGTTTCGTACATCAGTTTACACATTAGAAATGAGAATAAAATAATTGTTAAGTGTTTGGTTGACAACTTTATAAAACACAAGTATGGATTTGATTACCCCTATTATTAAAAATCACATTCCCTATTTATAAACGGTAACATTCCTATTAGATTAGTAATAAGAAAGTACAAATTGTAACTTGTCTGGGTGGTGTAGTTGGTTATCACGCTAGTCTACACACTAGAGGTCCCAGTTCAAACCTGGGCTCAGACATGTTAATTTACTTCTAAGCTCTTCGTTTTTTTACAAGGAAATTAGTGTTTGGTTGACAACTTTTTAAAACACACCTCTGGATTTAATTACTTCTCGAATTAAAAATCGTATCATTCTAATTTAGTTAGTAAAAAGAAAATAAAAAATGTAGTTGTCTGGGTGGTGTAGTTGGTTATCACGCAAATCTAACACATTAGTGGTCCCTAGTGCAAACTGGGCTCAAACATGTTATTTTGCTTTCCACCTGTGTTTTTACCAGGAGATGTTTTAAAATTATATTGGTAAGTATTTTCCTTCCTTAATTATACTTTGATAGATTTTAGTGTATGTTTCGTACATCAGTTTACACATTAGAAATGAGAATAAAAATAATTGTTAATGTTTGGTTGACAACTTTATAAAACACAAGTATGGATTTGATTACCCCTATTATTAAAATCACATTCCCTATTTATAAACGGTAACATTCCGATTAGATTAGTAATAAGAAAGTACAAATTGTAACTTCTCTGGGTGGTGTAGTTGGTTATCACGCTAATCTAACACACTAGAGGTCCCCAGTTCAAACCTGGGTTCAGACATGTTAATTTACTTCTAAGCTCTTCATTTTTTTACAAGGAAATTAGTGTTTGGTTGACAACTTTTTAAAACACACCTCTGGATTTAATTACTTCTCGAATTAAAATCGTATCATTCTAATTTAGTTAGTAAAAAGAAAATAAAAAATGTAGTTGTCTGGGTGGTGTAGTTGGTTATCACGCAAATCTAACACATTAGTGGTCCCTAGTGCAAACCTGGGCTCAAACATGTTATTTTGCTTTCCACCTGTGTTTTTACCAGGAGATGTTTTGAAATTATATTGGTAAGTATTTTCCTTTCCTTAATTATACTTTGATAGATTTTAGTGTATGTTTCGTACATCAGTTTACACATTAGAAATGAGATATAAAATCATAGTTAGTGTTTGGTTGACAACTTTATAAAACACAAGTATGGATTTGATATTACCCCTATTATTAAAAATCAGCAATTCCCTATTTATAAATCAGGTAAACATTCCTGATTAGATTAGTAATAAGAAAGTACAATATTGTAACTTGTTCTGGGTGGTGTAGTTGGTTATCACGCTAGTCTCACACACTAAGAGGTCCCGCATTCAAACCTGGATTCTAAGACATGTTAATTTTACTGAGGCTTCATAAGGTCTTCTTTTACTCTACAAGGAAATTAGTCGTTTGGTTGAACAAAGCTTTTTATAAAAACACAGCATTCTGGTGATTTAATTACTAATCTCGGGAAATTGTTACATTAAAAATTCGGATTTATTCTCGAATTAAAAATCGTATCATTTAATGTTAGTAAAAAGAAAATAAAAAATGTAGTTGTCTGGGTGGTGTAGTTGGTTATCACGCAAATCTAACACATTAGTGGTCCCTAGTGCAAACCTGGGCTCAAACATGTTATTTTGCTTTCCACCTGTGTTTTTACCAGGAGATGTTTTGAAATTATATTGGTAAGTATTTTCCTTTCTTAATTATACTTTGATAGATTTTAGTGTATGTTTCGTACATCAGTTTACACATTAGAAATGAGAATAAAATCATAGTTAGTGTTTGGTTGACAACTTTATAAAACACAAGTATGGATTTGATTACCCCTATTATTAAAAATCACATTCCCTATTTATAAACGGTAACATTCCGATTAGATTAGTAATAAGAAAGTACAAATTGTAACTTGTCTGGGTGGTGTAGTTGGTTATCACGCTAGTCTCACACACTAGAGGTCCCCAGTTCAAACCTGGGCTCAGACATGTTAATTTACTTCTAAGCTCTTTCGTTTTTTTACAAGGAAATTAGTGTTTGGTTGACAACTTTTTTAAAACACACCTCTGGATTTAATTACTTCTCGAATTAAAAATCGTATCATTCTAATTTAGTTAGTAAAAAGAAAATAAAAAATGTAGTTGTCTGGGTGGTGTAGTTGGTTATCACGCAAATCTAACACATTAGTGGTCCCTAGTGCAAACCTGGGCTCAAACATGTTATTTTGCTTTCCACCTGTGTTTTTACCAGGAGATGTTTTGAAATTATATTGGTAAGTATTTTCCTTTCTTAATTATACTTTGATAGATTTTAGTGTATGTTTCGTACATCAGTTTACACATTAGAAATGAGAATAAAAATCATAGTTAGTGTTTGGTTGACAACTTTATAAAACACAAGTATGGATTTGATTACCCTATTATTAAAAATCACATTCCCTATTTATAAACGGTAACATTCCGATTAGATTAGTAATAAGAAAGTAGAAATTGTAACTTGTCTGGGTGGTGTAGTTGGTTATCACGCTAGTCTCACACACTAGAGGTCCCCAGTTCAAACCTGGGCTTCAGACATGTTAATTTACTGACTTCTAAGCTCTTTGTTTTTTTACAAGGAAATTAGTGTTTGGTTGACAACTTTTTAAACACACCTCTGGATTTAATTACTTCTCGAATTAAAAATCGTATCATTCTAATTTAGTTAGTAAAAAGAAAATAAAAAATGTAGTTGTCTGGGTGGTGTAGTTGGTTATCACGCAAATCTAACACATTAGTGGTCCCTAGTGCAAACCTGGGCTCAAACATGTTATTTTGCTTTCCACCTGTGTTTTTACCAGGAGATGTTTTGAAATTATATTGGTAAGTATTTTCCTTTCTTAATTATACTTTGATAGATTTTAGTGTATGTTTCGTACATCAGTTTACACATTAGAAATGAGAATAAAAATCATAGTTAGTGTTTGGTTGACAACTTTATAAAACACAAGTATGGATTTGATTACCCCTATTATTAAAAATCACATTCCCTATTTATAAACGGTAACATTCCGATTAGATTAGTAATAAGAAAGTACAAATTGTAACTTGTCTGGGTGGTGTAGTTGGTTATCACGCTAGTCTCACACACTAGAGGTCCCCAGTTCAAACCTGGGCTTCAGACATGTTAATTTACTTCTAAGCTCTTCGTTTTTTTACAAGGAAATTAGTGTTTGGTTGACAACTTTTTAAAACACACCTCTGGATTTAATTACTTCTCGAATTAAAAATCGTATCATTCTAATTTAGTTAGTAAAAAGAAAATAAAAAATGTAGTTGTCTGGGTGGTGTAGTTGGTTATCACGCAAATCTAACACATTAGTGGTCCCTAGTGCAAACCTGGGCTCAAACATGTTATTTTGCTTTCCACCTGTGTTTTTACCAGGAGATGTTTTGAAATTATATTGGTAAGTATTTTCCTTTCTTAATTATACTTTGATAGATTTTAGTGTATGTTTCGTACATCAGTTTACACATTAGAAATGAGAATAAAAATCATAGTTAGTGTTTGGTTGACAACTTTATAAAACACAAGTATGGATTTGATTACCCCTATTATTAAAAATCACATTCCCTATTTATAAACGGTAACATTCCGATTAGATTAGTAATAAGAAAGTAGAAATTGTAACTTGTCTGGGTGGTGTAGTTGGTTATCACGCTAGTCTCACACACTAGAGGTCCCCAGTTCAAACCTGGGTCTCAGACATGTTAATTTAGCTTCTAAGCTCTTTCATTTTTTTACAAGGAAATTAGTGTTTGGTTGACAACTTTTTAAAACACACCTCTGGATTTAATTACTTCTCGAATTAAAAATCGTATCATTCTAATTTAGTTAGTAAAAAGAAAATAAAAAATGTAGTTGTCTGGGTGGTGTAGTTGGTTATCACGCAAATCTAACACATTAGTGGTCCCTAGTGCAAACCTGGGCTCAAACATGTTATTTTGCTTTCCACCTGTGTTTTTACCAGGAGATGTTTTGAAATTATATTGGTAAGTATTTTCCTTTCTTAATTATACTTTGATAGATTTTAGTGTATGTTTCGTACATCAGTTTACACATTAGAAATGAGAATAAAAATCATAGTTAGTGTTTGGTTGACAACTTTATAAAACACAAGTATGGATTTGATTACCCCTATTATTAAAAATCACATTCCCTATTTATAAACGGTAACATTCCGATTAGATTAGTAATAAGAAAGTACAAATTGTAACTTGTCTGGGTGGTGTAGTTGGTTATCACGCTAGTCTCACACACTAGAGGTCCCCAGTTCAAACCTGGGCTCAGACATGTTAATTTACTTCTAAGCTCTTCGTTTTTTTACAAGGAAATTAGTGTTTGGTTGACAACTTTTTAAAACACACCTCTGGATTTAATTACTTCTCGAATTAAAAATCGTATCATTCTAATTTAGTTAGTAAAAAGAAAATAAAAAATGTAGTTGTCTGGGTGGTGTAGTTGGTTATCACGCAAATCTAACACATTAGTGGTCCCTAGTGCAAACCTGGGCTCAAACATGTTATTTTGCTTTCCACCTGTGTTTTTACCAGGAGATGTTTTGAAATTATATTGGTAAGTATTTTCCTTTCTTAATTATACTTTGATAGATTTTAGTGTATGTTTCGTACATCAGTTTACACATTAGAAATGAGAATAAAAATCATAGTTAGTGTTTGGTTGACAACTTTATAAAACACAAGTATGGATTTGATTACCCCTATTATTAAAAATCACATTCCCTATTTATAAACGGTAACATTCCGATTAGATTAGTAATAAGAAAGTAGCAAATTGTAACTTGTCTGGGTGGTGTAGTTGGTTATCACGCTAGTCTCACACACTAGAGGTCCCCAGTTCAAACCTGGGCTCAGACATGTTAATTTACTTCTAAGCTCTTCGTTTTTTTACAAGGAAATTAGTGTTTGGTTGACAACTTTTTAAAACACACCTCTGGATTTAATTACTTCTCGAATTAAAAATCGTATCATTCTAATTTAGTTAGTAAAAAGAAAATAAAAAATGTAGTTGTCTGGGTGGTGTAGTTGGTTATCACGCAAATCTAACACATTAGTGGTCCCTAGTGCAAACCTGGGCTCAAACATGTTATTTTGCTTTCCACCTGTGTTTTTACCAGGAGATGTTTTGAAATTATATTGGTAAGTATTTTCCTTTCTTAATTATACTTTGATAGATTTTAGTGTATGTTTCGTACATCAGTTTTACACATTAGAAATGAGAATAAAAATCATAGTTAGTGTTTGGTTGACAACTTTATAAAACACAAGTATGGATTTGATTACCCCTATTATTAAAAATCACATTCCCTATTTATAAACGGTAACATTCCGATTAGATTAGTAATAAGAAAGTACAAATTGTAACTTGTCTGGGTGGTGTAGTTGGTTATCACGCTAGTCTCACACACTAGAGGTCCCCAGTTCAAACCTGGGCTCAGACATGTTAATTTACTTCTAAGCTCTTCGTTTTTTTACAAGGAAATTAGTGTTTGGTTGACAACTTTTTAAACACACCTCTGGATTTAATTACTTCTCGAATTAAAAATCGTATCATTCTAATTTAGTTAGTAAAAAGAAAATAAAAAATGTAGTTGTCTGGGTGGTGTAGTTGGTTATCACGCAAATCTAACACATTAGTGGTCCCTAGTGCAAACCTGGGCTCAAACATGTTATTTTGCTTTCCACCTGTGTTTTTACCAGGAGATGTTTTGAAATTATATTGGTAAGTATTTTCCTTTCTTAATTATACTTTGATAGATTTTAGTGTATGTTTCGTACATCAGTTTACACATTAGAAATGAGAATAAAAATCATAGTTAGTGTTTGGTTGACAACTTTATAAAACACAAGTATGGATTTGATTACCCCTATTATTAAAAATCACATTCCCTATTTATAAACGGTAACATTCCGATTAGATTAGTAATAAGAAAGTAGAAATTGTAACTTGTCTGGGTGGTGTAGTTGGTTATCACGCTAGTCTCACACACTAGAGGTCCCCAGTTCAAACCTGGGCTCAGACATGTTAATTTACTTCTAAGCTCTTTCGTTTTTTTACAAGGAAATTAGTGTTTGGTTGACAACTTTTTAAAACACACCTCTGGATTTAATTACTTCTCGAATTAAAAATCGTATCATTCTAATTTAGTTAGTAAAAAGAAAATAAAAAATGTAGTTGTCTGGGTGGTGTAGTTGGTTATCACGCAAATCTAACACATTAGTGGTCCCTAGTGCAAACCTGGGCTCAAACATGTTATTTTGCTTTCCACCTGTGTTTTTACCAGGAGATGTTTTGAAATTATATTGGTAAGTATTTTCCTTCTTAATTATACTTTGATAGATTTTAGTGTATGTTTCGTACATCAGTTTACACATTAGAAATGAGAATAAAAATCATAGTTAGTGTTTGGTTGACAACTTTATAAAACACAAGTATGGATTTGATTACCCCTATTATTAAAAATCACATTCCCTATTTATAAACGGTAACATTCCGATTAGATTAGTAATAAGAAAGTACAAATTGTAACTTGTCTGGGTGGTGTAGTTGGTTATCACGCTAGTCTCACACACTAGAGGTCCCCAGTTCAAACCTGGGCTCAGACATGTTAATTTACTTCTAAGCTCTTTCGTTTTTTTACAAGGAAATTAGTGTTTGGTTGACAACTTTTTAAAACACACCTCTGGATTTAATTACTTCTCGAATTAAAAATCGTATCATTCTAATTTAGTTAGTAAAAAGAAAATAAAAAATGTAGTTGTCTGGGTGGTGTAGTTGGTTATCACGCAAATCTAACACATTAGTGGTCCCTAGTGCAAACCTGGGCTCAAACATGTTATTTTGCTTTCCACCTGTGTTTTTACCAGGAGATGTTTTGAAATTATATTGGTAAGTATTTTCCTTTCTTAATTATACTTTGATAGATTTTAGTGTATGTTTCGTACATCAGTTTACACATTAGAAATGAGAATAAAAATCATAGTTAGTGTTTGGTTGACAACTTTATAAAACACAAGTATGGATTTGATTACCCCTATTATTAAAAATCACATTCCCTATTTATAAACGGTAACATTCCGATTAGATTAGTAATAAGAAAGTAGAAATTGTAACTTGTCTGGGTGGTGTAGTTGGTTATCACGCTAGTCTCACACACTAGAGGTCCCCAGTTCAAACCTGGCTTCAGACATGTTAATTACTAGCTTCTAAGCTCTTCGTTTTTTTACAAGGAAATTAGTGTTTGGTTGACAACTTTTTAAAACACACCTCTGGATTTAATTACTTCTCGAATTAAAAATCGTATCATTCTAATTTAGTTAGTAAAAAGAAAATAAAAAATGTAGTTGTCTGGGTGGTGTAGTTGGTTATCACGCAAATCTAACACATTAGTGGTCCCTAGTGCAAACCTGGGCTCAAACATGTTATTTTGCTTTCCACCTGTGTTTTTACCAGGAGATGTTTTGAAATTATATTGGTAAGTATTTTCCTTTCTTAATTATACTTTGATAGATTTTAGTGTATGTTTCGTACATCAGTTTACACATTAGAAATGAGAATAAAAATCATAGTTAGTGTTTGGTTGACAACTTTATAAAACACAAGTATGGATTTGATTACCCCTATTATTAAAAATCACATTCCCTATTTATAAACGGTAACATTCCGATTAGATTAGTAATAAGAAAGTAGAAATTGTAACTTGTCTGGGTGGTGTAGTTGGTTATCACGCTAGTCTCACACACTAGAGGTCCCCAGTTCAAACCTGGGCTCAGACATGTTAATTTACTTCTAAGCTCTTTCGTTTTTTTACAAGGAAATTAGTGTTTGGTTGACAACTTTTTAAAACACACCTCTGGATTTAATTACTTCTCGAATTAAAAATCGTATCATTCTAATTTAGTTAGTAAAAAGAAAATAAAAAATGTAGTTGTCTGGGTGGTGTAGTTGGTTATCACGCAAATCTAACACATTAGTGGTCCCTAGTGCAAACCTGGGCTCAAACATGTTATTTTGCTTTCCACCTGTGTTTTTACCAGGAGATGTTTTGAAATTATATTGGTAAGTATTTTCCTTTCTTAATTATACTTTGATAGATTTTAGTGTATGTTTCGTACATCAGTTTACACATTAGAAATGAGAATAAAAATCATAGTTAGTGTTTGGTTGACAACTTTATAAAACACAAGTATGGATTTGATTACCCCTATTATTAAAAATCACATTCCCTATTTATAAACGGTAACATTCCGATTAGATTAGTAATAAGAAAGTACAAATTGTAACTTGTCTGGGTGGTGTAGTTGGTTATCACGCTAGTCTCACACACTAGAGGTCCCCAGTTCAAACCTGGGCTCAGACATGTTAATTTACTTCTAAGCTCTTCGTTTTTTTACAAGGAAATTAGTGTTTGGTTGACAACTTTTTAAAACACACCTCTGGATTTAATTACTTCTCGAATTAAAAATCGTATCATTCTAATTTAGTTAGTAAAAAGAAAATAAAAAATGTAGTTGTCTGGGTGGTGTAGTTGGTTATCACGCAAATCTAACACATTAGTGGTCCCTAGTGCAAACCTGGGCTCAAACATGTTATTTTGCTTTCCACCTGTGTTTTTACCAGGAGATGTTTTGAAATTATATTGGTAAGTATTTTCCTTTCTTAATTATACTTTGATAGATTTTAGTGTATGTTTCGTACATCAGTTTACACATTAGAAATGAGAATAAAAATCATAGTTAGTGTTTGGTTGACAACTTTATAAAACACAAGTATGGATTTGATTACCCCTATTATTAAAAATCACATTCCCTATTTATAAACGGTAACATTCCGATTAGATTAGTAATAAGAAAGTACAAATTGTAACTTGTCTGGGTGGTGTAGTTGGTTATCACGCTAGTCTCACACACTAGAGGTCCCCAGTTCAAACCTGGGATTCAAACATGTTAATTTAGCTTCTAAGCTCTTCGTTTTTTTACAAGGAAATTAGTGTTTGGTTGACAACTTTTTAAAACACACCTCTGGATTTAATTACTTCTCGAATTAAAAATCGTATCATTCTAATTTAGTTAGTAAAAAGAAAATAAAAAATGTAGTTGTCTGGGTGGTGTAGTTGGTTATCACGCAAATCTAACACATTAGTGGTCCCTAGTGCAAACCTGGGCTCAAACATGTTATTTTGCTTTCCACCTGTGTTTTTACCAGGAGATGTTTTGAAATTATATTGGTAAGTATTTTCCTTTCTTAATTATACTTTGATAGATTTTAGTGTATGTTTCGTACATCAGTTTACACATTAGAAATGAGAATAAAAATCATAGTTAGTGTTTGGTTGACAACTTTATAAAACACAAGTATGGATTTGATTACCCCTATTATTAAAAATCACATTCCCTATTTATAAACGGTAACATTCCGATTAGATTAGTAATAAGAAAGTACAAATTGTAACTTGTCTGGGTGGTGTAGTTGGTTATCACGCTAGTCTCACACACTAGAGGTCCCCAGTTCAAACCTGGGCTTCAGACATGTTAATTTACTTCTAAGCTCTTTCGTTTTTTTACAAGGAAATTAGTGTTTGGTTGACAACTTTTTAAAAACACTCTGGATTTAATTACTTCTCGAATTAAAAATCGTATCATTCTAATTTAGTTAGTAAAAGAAAATAAAAAATGTAGTTGTCTGGGTGGTGTAGTTGGTTATCACGCAAATCTAACACATTAGTGGTCCCTAGTGCAAACCTGGGCTCAAACATGTTATTTTGCTTTCCACCTGTGTTTTTACCAGGAGATGTTTTGAAATTATATTGGTAAGTATTTTCCTTTCTTAATTATACTTTGATAGATTTTAGTGTATGTTTCGTACATCAGTTTACACATTAGAAATGAGAATAAAAATCATAGTTAGTGTTTGGTTGACAACTTTATAAAACACAAGTATGGATTTGATTACCCCTATTATTAAAAATCACATTCCCTATTTATAAACGGTAACATTCCGATTAGATTAGTAATAAGAAAGTAGAAATTGTAACTTGTCTGGGTGGTGTAGTTGGTTATCACGCTAGTCTCACACACTAGAGGTCCCCAGTTCAAACCTGGGCTTCAGACATGTTAATTTAGCTTCTAAGCTCTTCTTTTTTTTACAAGGAAATTAGTGTTTGGTTGACAACTTTTTAAAACACACCTCTGGATTTAATTACTTCTCGAATTAAAAATCGTATCATTCTAATTTAGTTAGTAAAAAGAAAATAAAAAATGTAGTTGTCTGGGTGGTGTAGTTGGTTATCACGCAAATCTAACACATTAGTGGTCCCTAGTGCAAACCTGGGCTCAAACATGTTATTTTGCTTTCCACCTGTGTTTTTACCAGGAGATGTTTTGAAATTATATTGGTAAGTATTTTCCTTTCTTAATTATACTTTGATAGATTTTAGTGTATGTTTCGTACATCAGTTTACACATTAGAAATGAGAATAAAAATCATAGTTAGTGTTTGGTTGACAACTTTATAAAACACAAGTATGGATTTGATTACCCCTATTATTAAAAATCACATTCCCTATTTATAAACGGTAACATTCCGATTAGATTAGTAATAAGAAAGTACAAATTGTAACTTGTCTGGGTGGTGTAGTTGGTTATCACGCTAGTCTCACACACTAGAGGTCCCCAGTTCAAACCTGGGCTCAGACATGTTAATTTACTTCTAAGCTCTTCGTTTTTTTACAAGGAAATTAGTGTTTGGTTGACAACTTTTTAAAACACACCTCTGGATTTAATTACTTCTCGAATTAAAAATCGTATCATTCTAATTTAGTTAGTAAAAAGAAAATAAAAAATGTAGTTGTCTGGGTGGTGTAGTTGGTTATCACGCAAATCTAACACATTAGTGGTCCCTAGTGCAAACCTGGGCTCAAACATGTTATTTTGCTTTCCACCTGTGTTTTTACCAGGAGATGTTTTGAAATTATATTGGTAAGTATTTTCCTTTCTTAATTATACTTTGATAGATTTTAGTGTATGTTTCGTACATCAGTTTACACATTAGAAATGAGAATAAAAATCATAGTTAGTGTTTGGTTGACAACTTTATAAAACACAAGTATGGATTTGATTACCCCTATTATTAAAAATCACATTCCCTATTTATAAACGGTAACATTCCGATTAGATTAGTAATAAGAAAGTACAAATTGTAACTTGTCTGGGTGGTGTAGTTGGTTATCACGCTAGTCTCACACACTAGAGGTCCCCAGTTCAAACCTGGGCTTCAGACATGTTAATTTACTTCTAAGCTCTTCGTTTTTTTACAAGGAAATTAGTGTTTGGTTGACAACTTTTTAAAACACACCTCTGGATTTAATTACTTCTCGAATTAAAAATCGTATCATTCTAATTTAGTTAGTAAAAAGAAAATAAAAAATGTAGTTGTCTGGGTGGTGTAGTTGGTTATCACGCAAATCTAACACATTAGTGGTCCCTAGTGCAAACCTGGGCTCAAACATGTTATTTTGCTTTCCACCTGTGTTTTTACCAGGAGATGTTTTGAAATTATATTGGTAAGTATTTTCCTTTCTTAATTATACTTTGATAGATTTTAGTGTATGTTTCGTACATCAGTTTACACATTAGAAATGAGAATAAAAATCATAGTTAGTGTTTGGTTGACAACTTTATAAAACACAAGTATGGATTTGATTACCCCTATTATTAAAAATCACATTCCCTATTTATAAACGGTAACATTCCGATTAGATTAGTAATAAGAAAGTACAAATTGTAACTTGTCTGGGTGGTGTAGTTGGTTATCACGCTAGTCTCACACACTAGAGGTCCCCAGTTCAAACCTGGGCTCAGACATGTTAATTTACTTCTAAGCTCTTCGTTTTTTTACAAGGAAATTAGTGTTTGGTTGACAACTTTTTAAAACACACCTCTGGATTTAATTACTTCTCGAATTAAAAATCGTATCATTCTAATTTAGTTAGTAAAAAGAAAATAAAAAATGTAGTTGTCTGGGTGGTGTAGTTGGTTATCACGCAAATCTAACACATTAGTGGTCCCTAGTGCAAACCTGGGCTCAAACATGTTATTTTGCTTTCCACCTGTGTTTTTACCAGGAGATGTTTTGAAATTATATTGGTAAGTATTTTCCTTTCTTAATTATACTTTGATAGATTTTAGTGTATGTTTCGTACATCAGTTTACACATTAGAAATGAGAATAAAAATCATAGTTAGTGTTTGGTTGACAACTTTATAAAACACAAGTATGGATTTGATTACCCCTATTATTAAAAATCACATTCCCTATTTATAAACGGTAACATTCCGATTAGATTAGTAATAAGAAAGTACAAATTGTAACTTGTCTGGGTGGTGTAGTTGGTTATCACGCTAGTCTCACACACTAGAGGTCCCCAGTTCAAACCTGGGCTCAGACATGTTAATTTACTTCTAAGCTCTTCGTTTTTTTACAAGGAAATTAGTGTTTGGTTGACAACTTTTTAAAACACACCTCTGGATTTAATTACTTCTCGAATTAAAAATCGTATCATTCTAATTTAGTTAGTAAAAAGAAAATAAAAAATGTAGTTGTCTGGGTGGTGTAGTTGGTTATCACGCAAATCTAACACATTAGTGGTCCCTAGTGCAAACCTGGGCTCAAACATGTTATTTTGCTTTCCACCTGTGTTTTTACCAGGAGATGTTTTGAAATTATATTGGTAAGTATTTTCCTTTCTTAATTATACTTTGATAGATTTTAGTGTATGTTTCGTACATCAGTTTACACATTAGAAATGAGAATAAAAATCATAGTTAGTGTTTGGTTGACAACTTTATAAAACACAAGTATGGATTTGATTACCCCTATTATTAAAAATCACATTCCCTATTTATAAACGGTAACATTCCGATTAGATTAGTAATAAGAAAGTACAAATTGTAACTTGTCTGGGTGGTGTAGTTGGTTATCACGCTAGTCTCACACACTAGAGGTCCCCAGTTCAAACCTGGGCTCAGACATGTTAATTTACTTCTAAGCTCTTTCGTTTTTTTACAAGGAAATTAGTGTTTGGTTGACAACTTTTTAAAACACACCTCTGGATTTAATTACTTCTCGAATTAAAAATCGTATCATTCTAATTTAGTTAGTAAAAAGAAAATAAAAAATGTAGTTGTCTGGGTGGTGTAGTTGGTTATCACGCAAATCTAACACATTAGTGGTCCCTAGTGCAAACCTGGGCTCAAACATGTTATTTTGCTTTCCACCTGTGTTTTTACCAGGAGATGTTTTGAAATTATATTGGTAAGTATTTTCCTTTCTTAATTATACTTTGATAGATTTTAGTGTATGTTTCGTACATCAGTTTACACATTAGAAATGAGAATAAAAATCATAGTTAGTGTTTGGTTGACAACTTTATAAAACACAAGTATGGATTTGATTACCCCTATTATTAAAAATCACATTCCCTATTTATAAACGGTAACATTCCGATTAGATTAGTAATAAGAAAGTACAAATTGTAACTTGTCTGGGTGGTGTAGTTGGTTATCACGCTAGTCTCACACACTAGAGGTCCCCAGTTCAAACCTGGGCTCAGACATGTTAATTTACTTCTAAGCTCTTCGTTTTTTTACAAGGAAATTAGTGTTTGGTTGACAACTTTTTAAAACACACCTCTGGATTTAATTACTTCTCGAATTAAAAATCGTATCATTCTAATTTAGTTAGTAAAAAGAAAATAAAAAATGTAGTTGTCTGGGTGGTGTAGTTGGTTATCACGCAAATCTAACACATTAGTGGTCCCTAGTGCAAACCTGGGCTCAAACATGTTATTTTGCTTTCCACCTGTGTTTTTACCAGGAGATGTTTTGAAATTATATTGGTAAGTATTTTCCTTTCTTAATTATACTTTGATAGATTTTAGTGTATGTTTCGTACATCAGTTTACACATTAGAAATGAGAATAAAAATCATAGTTAGTGTTTGGTTGACAACTTTATAAAACACAAGTATGGATTTGATTACCCCTATTATTAAAAATCACATTCCCTATTTATAAACGGTAACATTCCGATTAGATTAGTAATAAGAAAGTAGAAATTGTAACTTGTCTGGGTGGTGTAGTTGGTTATCACGCTAGTCTCACACACTAGAGGTCCCCAGTTCAAACCTGGGCTCAGACATGTTAATTTACTTCTAAGCTCTTCGTTTTTTTACAAGGAAATTAGTGTTTGGTTGACAACTTTTTAAAACACACCTCTGGATTTAATTACTTCTCGAATTAAAAATCGTATCATTCTAATTTAGTTAGTAAAAAGAAAATAAAAAATGTAGTTGTCTGGGTGGTGTAGTTGGTTATCACGCAAATCTAACACATTAGTGGTCCCTAGTGCAAACCTGGGCTCAAACATGTTATTTTGCTTTCCACCTGTGTTTTTACCAGGAGATGTTTTGAAATTATATTGGTAAGTATTTTCCTTTCTTAATTATACTTTGATAGATTTTAGTGTATGTTTCGTACATCAGTTTACACATTAGAAATGAGAATAAAAATCATAGTTAGTGTTTGGTTGACAACTTTATAAAACACAAGTATGGATTTGATTACCCCTATTATTAAAAATCACATTCCCTATTTATAAACGGTAACATTCCGATTAGATTAGTAATAAGAAAGTAGAAATTGTAACTTGTCTGGGTGGTGTAGTTGGTTATCACGCTAGTCTCACACACTAGAGGTCCCCAGTTCAAACCTGGGCTCAGACATGTTAATTTACTTCTAAGCTCTTTCGTTTTTTTACAAGGAAATTAGTGTTTGGTTGACAACTTTTTAAAACACACCTCTGGATTTAATTACTTCTCGAATTAAAAATCGTATCATTCTAATTTAGTTAGTAAAAAGAAAATAAAAAATGTAGTTGTCTGGGTGGTGTAGTTGGTTATCACGCAAATCTAACACATTAGTGGTCCCTAGTGCAAACCTGGGCTCAAACATGTTATTTTGCTTTCCACCTGTGTTTTTACCAGGAGATGTTTTGAAATTATATTGGTAAGTATTTTCCTTTCTTAATTATACTTTGATAGATTTTAGTGTATGTTTCGTACATCAGTTTACACATTAGAAATGAGAATAAAAATCATAGTTAGTGTTTGGTTGACAACTTTATAAAACACAAGTATGGATTTGATTACCCCTATTATTAAAAATCACATTCCCTATTTATAAACGGTAACATTCCGATTAGATTAGTAATAAGAAAGTAGAAATTGTAACTTGTCTGGGTGGTGTAGTTGGTTATCACGCTAGTCTCACACACTAGAGGTCCCCAGTTCAAACCTGGGCTCAGACATGTTAATTTACTTCTAAGCTCTTTCGTTTTTTTACAAGGAAATTAGTGTTTGGTTGACAACTTTTTAAAACACACCTCTGGATTTAATTACTTCTCGAATTAAAAATCGTATCATTCTAATTTAGTTAGTAAAAAGAAAATAAAAAATGTAGTTGTCTGGGTGGTGTAGTTGGTTATCACGCAAATCTAACACATTAGTGGTCCCTAGTGCAAACCTGGGCTCAAACATGTTATTTTGCTTTCCACCTGTGTTTTTACCAGGAGATGTTTTGAAATTATATTGGTAAGTATTTTCCTTTCTTAATTATACTTTGATAGATTTTAGTGTATGTTTCGTACATCAGTTTACACATTAGAAATGAGAATAAAAATCATAGTTAGTGTTTGGTTGACAACTTTATAAAACACAAGTATGGATTTGATTACCCCTATTATTAAAAATCACATTCCCTATTTATAAACGGTAACATTCCGATTAGATTAGTAATAAGAAAGTAGAAATTGTAACTTGTCTGGGTGGTGTAGTTGGTTATCACGCTAGTCTCACACACTAGAGGTCCCCAGTTCAAACCTGGGCTCAGACATGTTAATTTACTTCTAAGCTCTTCGTTTTTTTACAAGGAAATTAGTGTTTGGTTGACAACTTTTTAAAACACACCTCTGGATTTAATTACTTCTCGAATTAAAAATCGTATCATTCTAATTTAGTTAGTAAAAAGAAAATAAAAAATGTAGTTGTCTGGGTGGTGTAGTTGGTTATCACGCAAATCTAACACATTAGTGGTCCCTAGTGCAAACCTGGGCTCAAACATGTTATTTTGCTTTCCACCTGTGTTTTTACCAGGAGATGTTTTGAAATTATATTGGTAAGTATTTTCCTTTCTTAATTATACTTTGATAGATTTTAGTGTATGTTTCGTACATCAGTTTACACATTAGAAATGAGAATAAAAATCATAGTTAGTGTTTGGTTGACAACTTTATAAAACACAAGTATGGATTTGATTACCCCTATTATTAAAAATCACATTCCCTATTTATAAACGGTAACATTCCGATTAGATTAGTAATAAGAAAGTAGAAATTGTAACTTGTCTGGGTGGTGTAGTTGGTTATCACGCTAGTCTCACACACTAGAGGTCCCCAGTTCAAACCTGGGCTCAGACATGTTAATTTACTTCTAAGCTCTTTCGTTTTTTTACAAGGAAATTAGTGTTTGGTTGACAACTTTTTAAAACACACCTCTGGATTTAATTACTTCTCGAATTAAAAATCGTATCATTCTAATTTAGTTAGTAAAAAGAAAATAAAAAATGTAGTTGTCTGGGTGGTGTAGTTGGTTATCACGCAAATCTAACACATTAGTGGTCCCTAGTGCAAACCTGGGCTCAAACATGTTATTTTGCTTTCCACCTGTGTTTTTACCAGGAGATGTTTTGAAATTATATTGGTAAGTATTTTCCTTTCTTAATTATACTTTGATAGATTTTAGTGTATGTTTCGTACATCAGTTTACACATTAGAAATGAGAATAAAAATCATAGTTAGTGTTTGGTTGACAACTTTATAAAACACAAGTATGGATTTGATTACCCCTATTATTAAAAATCACATTCCCTATTTATAAACGGTAACATTCCGATTAGATTAGTAATAAGAAAGTAGCAAATTGTAACTTGTCTGGGTGGTGTAGTTGGTTATCACGCTAGTCTCACACACTAGAGGTCCCCAGTTCAAACCTGGGCTCAGACATGTTAATTTACTTCTAAGCTCTTCGTTTTTTTACAAGGAAATTAGTGTTTGGTTGACAACTTTTTAAAACACACCTCTGGATTTAATTACTTCTCGAATTAAAAATCGTATCATTCTAATTTAGTTAGTAAAAAGAAAATAAAAAATGTAGTTGTCTGGGTGGTGTAGTTGGTTATCACGCAAATCTAACACATTAGTGGTCCCTAGTGCAAACCTGGGCTCAAACATGTTATTTTGCTTTCCACCTGTGTTTTTACCAGGAGATGTTTTGAAATTATATTGGTAAGTATTTTCCTTTCTTAATTATACTTTGATAGATTTTAGTGTATGTTTCGTACATCAGTTTACACATTAGAAATGAGAATAAAAATCATAGTTAGTGTTTGGTTGACAACTTTATAAAACACAAGTATGGATTTGATTACCCCTATTATTAAAAATCACATTCCCTATTTATAAACGGTAACATTCCGATTAGATTAGTAATAAGAAAGTACAAATTGTAACTTGTCTGGGTGGTGTAGTTGGTTATCACGCTAGTCTCACACACTAGAGGTCCCCAGTTCAAACCTGGCTCAGACATGTTAATTTACTGACTTCTAAGCTCTTCGTTTTTTTACAAGGAAATTAGTGTTTGGTTGACAACTTTTTAAAACACACCTCTGGATTTAATTACTTCTCGAATTAAAAATCGTATCATTCTAATTTAGTTAGTAAAAAGAAAATAAAAAATGTAGTTGTCTGGGTGGTGTAGTTGGTTATCACGCAAATCTAACACATTAGTGGTCCCTAGTGCAAACCTGGGCTCAAACATGTTATTTTGCTTTCCACCTGTGTTTTTACCAGGAGATGTTTTGAAATTATATTGGTAAGTATTTTCCTTTCTTAATTATACTTTGATAGATTTTAGTGTATGTTTCGTACATCAGTTTACACATTAGAAATGAGAATAAAAATCATAGTTAGTGTTTGGTTGACAACTTTATAAAACACAAGTATGGATTTGATTACCCCTATTATTAAAAATCACATTCCCTATTTATAAACGGTAACATTCCGATTAGATTAGTAATAAGAAAGTAGAAATTGTAACTTGTCTGGGTGGTGTAGTTGGTTATCACGCTAGTCTCACACACTAGAGGTCCCCAGTTCAAACCTGGGCTCAGACATGTTAATTTACTTCTAAGCTCTTTCGTTTTTTTACAAGGAAATTAGTGTTTGGTTGACAACTTTTTAAAACACACCTCTGGATTTAATTACTTCTCGAATTAAAAATCGTATCATTCTAATTTAGTTAGTAAAAAGAAAATAAAAAATGTAGTTGTCTGGGTGGTGTAGTTGGTTATCACGCAAATCTAACACATTAGTGGTCCCTAGTGCAAACCTGGGCTCAAACATGTTATTTTGCTTTCCACCTGTGTTTTTACCAGGAGATGTTTTGAAATTATATTGGTAAGTATTTTCCTTTCTTAATTATACTTTGATAGATTTTAGTGTATGTTTCGTACATCAGTTTACACATTAGAAATGAGAATAAAAATCATAGTTAGTGTTTGGTTGACAACTTTATAAAACACAAGTATGGATTTGATTACCCCTATTATTAAAAATCACATTCCCTATTTATAAACGGTAACATTCCGATTAGATTAGTAATAAGAAAGTAGAAATTGTAACTTGTCTGGGTGGTGTAGTTGGTTATCACGCT
Organism: Ipomoea nil; assembly: GCF_001879475.1. Taxonomy (NCBI): domain Eukaryota; kingdom Viridiplantae; phylum Streptophyta; class Magnoliopsida; order Solanales; family Convolvulaceae; genus Ipomoea; species Ipomoea nil. The sequence continues at coordinate 21,393 of NW_017619778.1, forward strand.
AGTCTCACACACTAGAGGTCCCCAGTTCAAACCTGGGCTCAGACATGTTAATTTACTTCTAAGCTCTTCGTTTTTTTACAAGGAAATTAGTGTTTGGTTGACAACTTTTTAAAACACACCTCTGGATTTAATTACTTCTCGAATTAAAAATCGTATCATTCTAATTTAGTTAGTAAAAAGAAAATAAAAAATGTAGTTGTCTGGGTGGTGTAGTTGGTTATCACGCAAATCTAACACATTAGTGGTCCCTAGTGCAAACCTGGGCTCAAACATGTTATTTTGCTTTCCACCTGTGTTTTTACCAGGAGATGTTTTGAAATTATATTGGTAAGTATTTTCCTTTCTTAATTATACTTTGATAGATTTTAGTGTATGTTTCGTACATCAGTTTACACATTAGAAATGAGAATAAAAATCATAGTTAGTGTTTGGTTGACAACTTTATAAAACACAAGTATGGATTTGATTACCCCTATTATTAAAAATCACATTCCCTATTTATAAACGGTAACATTCCGATTAGATTAGTAATAAGAAAGTAGAAATTGTAACTTGTCTGGGTGGTGTAGTTGGTTATCACGCTAGTCTCACACACTAGAGGTCCCCAGTTCAAACCTGGGCTCAGACATGTTAATTTACTTCTAAGCTCTTTCGTTTTTTTACAAGGAAATTAGTGTTTGGTTGACAACTTTTTAAAACACACCTCTGGATTTAATTACTTCTCGAATTAAAAATCGTATCATTCTAATTTAGTTAGTAAAAAGAAAATAAAAAATGTAGTTGTCTGGGTGGTGTAGTTGGTTATCACGCAAATCTAACACATTAGTGGTCCCTAGTGCAAACCTGGGCTCAAACATGTTATTTTGCTTTCCACCTGTGTTTTTACCAGGAGATGTTTTGAAATTATATTGGTAAGTATTTTCCTTTCTTAATTATACTTTGATAGATTTTAGTGTATGTTTCGTACATCAGTTTACACATTAGAAATGAGAATAAAAATCATAGTTAGTGTTTGGTTGACAACTTTATAAAACACAAGTATGGATTTGATTACCCCTATTATTAAAAATCACATTCCCTATTTATAAACGGTAACATTCCGATTAGATTAGTAATAAGAAAGTAGAAATTGTAACTTGTCTGGGTGGTGTAGTTGGTTATCACGCTAGTCTCACACACTAGAGGTCCCCAGTTCAAACCTGGGCTCAGACATGTTAATTTACTTCTAAGCTCTTCGTTTTTTTACAAGGAAATTAGTGTTTGGTTGACAACTTTTTAAAACACACCTCTGGATTTAATTACTTCTCGAATTAAAAATCGTATCATTCTAATTTAGTTAGTAAAAAGAAAATAAAAAATGTAGTTGTCTGGGTGGTGTAGTTGGTTATCACGCAAATCTAACACATTAGTGGTCCCTAGTGCAAACCTGGGCTCAAACATGTTATTTTGCTTTCCACCTGTGTTTTTACCAGGAGATGTTTTGAAATTATATTGGTAAGTATTTTCCTTTCTTAATTATACTTTGATAGATTTTAGTGTATGTTTCGTACATCAGTTTACACATTAGAAATGAGAATAAAAATCATAGTTAGTGTTTGGTTGACAACTTTATAAAACACAAGTATGGATTTGATTACCCCTATTATTAAAAATCACATTCCCTATTTATAAACGGTAACATTCCGATTAGATTAGTAATAAGAAAGTAGAAATTGTAACTTGTCTGGGTGGTGTAGTTGGTTATCACGCTAGTCTCACACACTAGAGGTCCCCAGTTCAAACCTGGGCTCAGACATGTTAATTTACTTCTAAGCTCTTTCGATTTTTTTACAAGGAAATTAGTGTTTGGTTGACAACTTTTTAAAACACACCTCTGGATTTAATTACTTCTCGAAATTAAAAATCGTATCATTCTAATTTAGTTAGTAAAAAGAAAATAAAAAATGTAGTTGTCTGGGTGGTGTAGTTGGTTATCACGCAAATCTAACACATTAGTGGTCCCTAGTGCAAACCTGGGCTCAAACATGTTATTTTGCTTTCCACCTGTGTTTTTACCAGGAGATGTTTTGAAATTATATTGGTAAGTATTTTCCTTTCTTAATTATACTTTGATAGATTTTAGTGTATGTTTCGTACATCAGTTTACACATTAGAAATGAGAATAAAAATCATAGTTAGTGTTTGGTTGACAACTTTATAAAACACAAGTATGGATTTGATTACCCCTATTATTAAAAATCACATTCCCTATTTATAAACGGTAACATTCCGATTAGATTAGTAATAAGAAAGTAGAAATTGTAACTTGTCTGGGTGGTGTAGTTGGTTATCACGCTAGTCTCACACACTAGAGGTCCCCAGTTCAAACCTGGGCTCAGACATGTTAATTTACTTCTAAGCTCTTTCATTTTTTTACAAGGAAATTAGTGTTTGGTTGACAACTTTTTAAAACACACCTCTGGATTTAATTACTTCTCGAATTAAAAATCGTATCATTCTAATTTAGTTAGTAAAAAGAAAATAAAAAATGTAGTTGTCTGGGTGGTGTAGTTGGTTATCACGCAAATCTAACACATTAGTGGTCCCTAGTGCAAACCTGGGCTCAAACATGTTATTTTGCTTTCCACCTGTGTTTTTACCAGGAGATGTTTTGAAATTATATTGGTAAGTATTTTCCTTTCTTAATTATACTTTGATAGATTTTAGTGTATGTTTCGTACATCAGTTTACACATTAGAAATGAGAATAAAAATCATAGTTAGTGTTTGGTTGACAACTTTATAAAACACAAGTATGGATTTGATTACCCCTATTATTAAAAATCACATTCCCTATTTATAAACGGTAACATTCCGATTAGATTAGTAATAAGAAAGTAGAAATTGTAACTTGTCTGGGTGGTGTAGTTGGTTATCACGCTAGTCTCACACACTAGAGGTCCCCAGTTCAAACCTGGGCTCAGACATGTTAATTTACTTCTAAGCTCTTCGTTTTTTTACAAGGAAATTAGTGTTTGGTTGACAACTTTTTAAAACACACCTCTGGATTTAATTACTTCTCGAATTAAAAATCGTATCATTCTAATTTAGTTAGTAAAAAGAAAATAAAAAATGTAGTTGTCTGGGTGGTGTAGTTGGTTATCACGCAAATCTAACACATTAGTGGTCCCTAGTGCAAACCTGGGCTCAAACATGTTATTTTGCTTTCCACCTGTGTTTTTACCAGGAGATGTTTTGAAATTATATTGGTAAGTATTTTCCTTTCTTAATTATACTTTGATAGATTTTAGTGTATGTTTCGTACATCAGTTTACACATTAGAAATGAGAATAAAAATCATAGTTAGTGTTTGGTTGACAACTTTATAAAACACAAGTATGGATTTGATTACCCCTATTATTAAAAATCACATTCCCTATTTATAAACGGTAACATTCCGATTAGATTAGTAATAAGAAAGTACAAATTGTAACTTGTCTGGGTGGTGTAGTTGGTTATCACGCTAGTCTCACACACTAGAGGTCCCCAGTTCAAACCTGGGCTCAGACATGTTAATTTACTTCTAAGCTCTTCGTTTTTTTACAAGGAAATTAGTGTTTGGTTGACAACTTTTTAAACACACCTCTGGATTTAATTACTTCTCGAAATTAAAAATCGTATCATTCTAATTTAGTTAGTAAAAAGAAAATAAAAAATGTAGTTGTCTGGGTGGTGTAGTTGGTTATCACGCAAATCTAACACATTAGTGGTCCCTAGTGCAAACCTGGGCTCAAACATGTTATTTTGCTTTCCACCTGTGTTTTTACCAGGAGATGTTTTGAAATTATATTGGTAAGTATTTTCCTTTCTTAATTATACTTTGATAGATTTTAGTGTATGTTTCGTACATCAGTTTACACATTAGAAATGAGAATAAAAATCATAGTTAGTGTTTGGTTGACAACTTTATAAAACACAAGTATGGATTTGATTACCCCTATTATTAAAAATCACATTCCCTATTTATAAACGGTAACATTCCGATTAGATTAGTAATAAGAAAGTAGAAATTGTAACTTGTCTGGGTGGTGTAGTTGGTTATCACGCTAGTCTCACACACTAGAGGTCCCCAGTTCAAACCTGGGTTCAGACATGTTAATTTACTTCTAAGCTCTTCGTTTTTTTACAAGGAAATTAGTGTTTGGTTGACAACTTTTTAAAACACACCTCTGGATTTAATTACTTCTCGAATTAAAAATCGTATCATTCTAATTTAGTTAGTAAAAAGAAAATAAAAAATGTAGTTGTCTGGGTGGTGTAGTTGGTTATCACGCAAATCTAACACATTAGTGGTCCCTAGTGCAAACCTGGGCTCAAACATGTTATTTTGCTTTCCACCTGTGTTTTTACCAGGAGATGTTTTGAAATTATATTGGTAAGTATTTTCCTTCTTAATTATACTTTGATAGATTTTAGTGTATGTTTCGTACATCAGTTTACACATTAGAAATGAGAATAAAAATCATAGTTTAGTGTTTGGTTGACAACTTTATAAAACACAAGTATGGATTTGATTACCCCTATTATTAAAAATCACATTCCCTATTTATAAACGGTAACATTCCGATTAGATTAGTAATAAGAAAGTACAAATTGTAACTTGTCTAGGGTGGTGTAGTTGGTTATCACGCTAGTCTCACACACTAGAGGTCCCCAGTTCAAACCTGGGTTCAGACATGTTAATTTGACTTCTAAGCTCTTCTGTTTTTTTACAAGGAAATTAGTGTTTGGTTGACAACTTTTAAAACACACCTCTGGATTTAATTACTTCTCGAATGATCATAAAAATCGTATCATTCTAATTTAGTTAGTAAAAAGAAATAAAAATGTAGTTGTCTGGGTGGTGTAGTTGGTTATCACGCAAATCTAACACATTAGTGGTCCCTAGTGCAAACCTGGGCTCAAACATGTTATTTTGCTTTCCACCTGTGTTTTTACCAGGAGATGTTTTGAAATTATATTGGTAAGTATTTTCCTTTCTTAATTATACTTTGATAGATTTTAGTGTATGTTTCGTACATCAGTTTACACATTAGAAATGAGAATAAAAATCATAGTTAGTGTTTGGTTGACAACTTTATAAAACACAAGTATGGATTTGATTACCCCTATTATTAAAAATCACATTCCCTATTTATAAACGGTAACATTCCGATTAGATTAGTAATAAGAAAGTAGAAATTGTAACTTGTCTGGGTGGTGTAGTTGGTTATCACGCTAGTCTCACACACTAGAGGTCCCCAGTTCAAACCTGGGCTCAGACATGTTAATTTACTTCTAAGCTTTTCATTTTTTTACAAGGAAATTAGTGTTTGGTTGACAACTTTTTAAACACACATCTGGATTTAATTACTTCTCAATTAAAAATCGTATCATT
>NW_017619779.1:0-4290 GCF_001879475.1 Ipomoea nil
GTCTTTCTTTCGCTGGGCTCTGTGGCCTCCGTTGTGTCCTCGTTCTCGTTCGCTGGGTCGCGCGCGGCGGTCGGCTCGGTTCCCGCCCCTTTCTCTGCTTTCCTCGGGCCGCTCCTCGCGGGCTGCGTTTTCCTTTTCTTCCGCCTCTCCTTCCCCCCTCGTGTGGGTGCGCTTCTCCCCCGCCCTTGTCCCCGGGGTTGCCTTCGGCTTGTTTTCTCTTTCGGTCGGCGTCGGCTTTCTGGCGGTCCTGGCCGCCTTCCTCCTTTCTTGCTGTGTTTGCCCTTGGTTCTGGTGTCTTGTCGGTCTTGGGGCCCTCGTGTCCCCGGGTCGCCCCTGTCTTCCCCCCTCCGGGGGTTCTCCCTTTTTGTCCGTCTCGGGCTTCGTCGGGTGCCCTCCGGCCTGCTTGCGTGGTCGCTGTTGTTGTCCGCGCCTTCCCTGCGGTCTCGGTGTTCTCCCTGTCCCTTGCCCGTCTCCCCCCGGCCCTTCGCCTGTCTTCGCGCGTCTGCCTGGTTCTCTCGGTTGGCCGTCCGTGGTGGGGTGGCCGCCGTGCTTCGTTTTCGTTGTGTCCCCCGGCCGCTTGCCGTGCTTTCCCGCCTTGTGCGCGGCCCCTGGCGTCTCTCTCGGCCCCCCTGTTTCGGGGCCTTCCGTGGTCTTTCCCCCCTCGGGTTCGGTCGGCTTGGGCTCGTTGTGTCCTCGTCCCTGTTCCTTCCTGGCCCTGCCTCGCGCCGTTTTGGTTCGTCGGTCCCCTCTGCCCCCCCTTTTCTCCTTGCCGGTTTTTGTTGGGGGTCCCCCTCCGCCGCCGTCCCTGGCTCTGGCCTCCCCCCTTTCCTTGTGGTCTCTCCCGGGGTTGTCCGCGTCCCTTGGGTTTGCCTCGTTCGCCTTCCCCTTTGGCCGTTCCGGCCTTTGGCCCCGCCCTCTGCGCCTTCCTTTTTCCTGTTGGCCCCCCGCCCTTTCCCCCCTCTTGGTCTCGTTTGTCCCCCCCCGGGTGCCCTGCGTCTGGGGCGTTGTGTCCTTCCTCCCCGCTTTGTTGTTTTCCGTGGGGCTGCGTCGTGGGCCCCCCCCCCCTCCCTTGGTCGCGCGCCTGCCCTCTTCGTGTCTTTTGCCGGGTCCTTCTTTCCCTTGGGTTCGGTCGCGCGCTTTTCTCTCGTTCCGGCTCCTGCTGTTGTCCTCTTTTGCTTTCTTCGCCGCGTGTGGGTCTGCTTTGTGTGTTGCCTCGGTGCTCTCGGGTGGGTTTTGCTTTTGGCTCTCTTCTTTCCCCGTTCCGGCTTCTGGCCGTCTTTGTCCGGCTGGTCGGTCGGCCCCCGGTGGCGTTGCGGGCGTGGTTCGCCTTCCTGCTTCGGGCGTCTGCCCCCTGTCGCTTTTCCCTCGTGGTCCTGCCTGTCTCGGTCGTCGTCTTTTCTGCGTTCTCGCCCCCTTCGTTGTCTCCTGTTTCGGTCTTTCTGGGTGCCGCTGTCCTTTCGGCTTTCTGGTCTGTGTCCTCTTGCCTTGCCCTCCGTCTCGGTCGTGCCTCCCCTTTTCCGTGCGCCTCCGCTCGCGGCTCGCTCGCGGTCCTGGGTGGGGTCCTTTTCTTCGTGGGTTTTGCGTTGCCTGGCTGCGTCTGCTCTTCCCTTGCCCTTTTTGCCTTCGCCCGCCCCCCCCCCCCTTTTTGGCTGCGTCCCTGCCGCCCTCCCCTTCCCCCCGGCGGGGCTGCTCGTCCGGGTGCCGTGGTTCGTTTCTCTTTCCTTCCTGCCGGCGCTGCCGTTGTCGTCCCTCGGCCGGGGGTCTCCTTTTTCCTGCGTTTGCTGCGCGGTTGCGCTCTTTTCGTCCCGTCGGGTCCCCCCTCCTGTCGTCCCCGCCCGGCCTCGGCCGCTGCGGCCCTCTGCCCGCGCCCTTGGTGTGGTCCCTTCCTTCCCGGCCTGGCCCTTGGCGGGGTCTCCCTTCCTTCCTTCTTTGGTTCTCCCGTGGCCTCGGCCGGCCCGCTGTCTTTCCCGCCTTCGCCTTTGGCGCCCTTCGCGTCTCGTTGGTGTTCTCTTCGCGTTTGCCCGGTTCTGCGGCGGTGCCTTTCGTGTTCTTCCTTGTTTCGGGCGTCGCCTCGGCTGTCGTCCCTGCCTCCCCTGCCGCCGTCCTCCCGGTGGGGTCGGCCTCCCCGGTTCCTGCGGTCCCTGCCTCTGGCGGGTGCCTTGGTGCGTCCGCCGGGCCTTCCTGTCCCTTCCTCGTGGCCGTCCCGTGTCCGGCCGGCCGTTTTCTGCCTGTCTGGTTTGGCCCCTTGTCTTTGGTGCTCTCCGGCTCTTCGGTCCCTTTTCGCGCCCCCCCCTGCCCTTCCGTTGGTCGCCCCCGTCCTCTCTCCGGGGCCGGGGGTCCCTGTTCTTTCTTGTGCCTTGGTTCCGTTCCCTGTCGTCGCTGCCTCGGCGCCTGCTCCCCTCTTTCTTTTTCCCGCCTCGTCCCGGTGCTCCCCCCTGGGGCGGTGCTGGGGCGGCTGTCCCCTTTCTCTCGCCCTTCCTGGCGTTGTGTTTTCCGTTCCTTCCTTTCTTTTGGTGCTCGCCTGTCGGGTGTTTCGCGCTCGGGGCCGCGCCCGGTCCGCGGTCTCTGGTGCCCTCGCCTTCCCTGGCTGGGGGTGCCCCGGGGCTTTCGTCTGGCCCGCCGTCGGTGCCTTCGTTTCCCCTGGCCTGGTTTGTGGTTCGGGTGTTTGGTGTTGCGGTTCTCGCCCGCGCCTCGGCCGGCCTCGCTTCCTTGGTTTCGGTCCTTCTTCCTTTTCCTCCTGTTCCCCGTTTGCTCCCCCTCCTGGCGGTCCCGCGGTCTGCCCCCTTTTCCCGTTCGGTCCCCGTCGGCCCCCTTTTTGTTCTCCGCCTCGGCTTTGTGCTTGGCCTTTCCCTCGCCCGTCCCTGCCCCCGCTCCCTTGTCCCCCCCGTCCGCCTGTCTTCCGTTGCTGGGCCCTCCCTCCCTGGCTGGTGCTCCTTCCGTTCTCGTCCCTGCGGTCGCCTTTCTGCTTTCGCCGCGGCCCCCTTGCCCTGGCGTCGGCCTTTGGTGCTGGCGTTCCGGCTGCGTTGCGTGGCCCCTTCGGTTGCTCTCCCTGCGTTGGTCGCCCCTGCCTCCCCTCGTCTCGTGGCGGGGGTGGCGTGTCCTCGGCCGGTTCCGGCGCCTCTGTTGCTGTCTCGCTCCTGGCTTTGCTTCGGGTCCGGCTTCTTCCTTGCGTCGTCGGTGTGTGCCCTTGGGGGGTGCGCCGGTCCTGGCGTTTTTCGGCCCTCGGTGGGCTTTGTGTGCTTCCCCTCCGGTTTCCTTTTGTCCCCCGGTGTGTCTCCCGGGGTTGGTTTGTTCCTTGTTGTCGTTGGCCTGCCTTGGCCTCGGCTTCCCCGCGGGTCCTTGGTTCTTGTGTGGCCCGGGCTTTCTGGTGTTCGGGCTCCGGCCTGTTCTGCCCTTCTTGCCCTTGCTCCTCTCGGTGGGTCCTCGCTCGGGGGTGCGGCGCGCCCGTCTGCGGCCTTGCTGGTCGTCTTCCGTGCTCGGGCTGCCCCTTGTTTTCGGTGGCGGCCCTCTTCGTCTCTGGTGGCTTTTCGCTGGTCGGGCTCGCCTTGTTCTCGCGTCGTGTTTTTCGGGTTTCCCCGTTGCCTTCGGGGCTTTGTTCGTCTGTGGGTCTCTCGTGGCCCCCCGGTGTCGGCCTCCGTGTCTGCGGTCGCCGGCGGCTCTTCTGCCTTGGTGGTTTTCTGGGCCTTCGGTTGCCCTGCCTCTCTTGTCCCCGTTCCGCTCCCTTCCTCGCGGCTCGTGGGGTCTTCGTTCCCTGCGCCGGTGGGTGGTTGGTGTGCCGCGCCTTGGTGGTGGCTTTCCCCGTTCTCGTTTGTTGGTCCGGTTGGGGCCTGGTCGTCCTCGTGCCTGGGCCCTTTGGGCCCGGCGTTGTCGCTTCTGCGTCCCGCCTTCCTGCGTGGGGCGTTTCGGTGTTCCTCCTTGTCTCCTTTTCGGTGGCCCTCCTGGTGTTCCTCGATCGCTGTTCTTTTTGCCTTCTTCCCTTGCGCTCCGCGGCGGGGGTTTTCTTTCCGTCCGTGCGGGCGGGTTGTGTGTCGGTTTCCCCCTCTCCCGCGCGTCCTCCGCTTCCTGCGTCTCTGTCCCTCGTCCCTCGCGTTCCCCTCCTGTCTTCCCGTTTAGTCTTCCCCGTCTTCTCCTCGGGTCCCCCTTCGGCTCTGCTCCCCCTGTCCCCCCCCCTTTTCCCCCCTTTTGCCCCTTCTCTCCCCGGTTTCTCCTTCCCTCCCCCCTCCCCCCCGCGTCCGGGGTGCTGCCCCCCCTGCGCTCGCGCCCTCCGGTGCCCCGGCTCCCTCCCTCCTC
>NW_017619780.1:0-27306 GCF_001879475.1 Ipomoea nil
CAGCCGACCGAGAAGAAAAACGCCAGCAAGAAGTACAGACATTGAAAATGGAGCTTAGCACCTACAAGCGAAAAATCCAAATGATGGATACCACTTCAACACTTGATAAGATTCTTGATTCCGACAGGAAATCTTCTGCAAAATTTGTTTTGGGCTTCACTGGAAGTAACTCCAAAGATAAGACAGTATTTGTCAAAGCATCTGGACCTGATCCAGAAGATATCCCTGAGTCCAGCACAAGGAAACGCTCCTATGGTACAGTAAGCGCAAATAAGATACATTATAAACTATATAATCCCGTTTTCCACTATTGCAGGTTACGCGGTCATACCAGACCTGAATGCTACTATTTCTACAAGGATCAAAGGATCGAGAAGTTCAGGCACAAGAACATACAACCGTTCACAAAACAAATTTGGGTTAAAAAGACTGATTATATTTCGTTTGTTTCGTTTCACTCTAAAAGTGCAGGAAGAGAAGAGAAATGGTACTTTGACAGCGGATGTTCCCGTCACATGACAGGAAATGTCAAATTCCTTAACAACGTAAATACCAGTAAAGGTGAAGTTACCTTTGGTGACGGTGTCAAAGGTCAGGTGACTGGCGTAGGCACTCTGAATGTTGCTGGTTTGCCAAAACTGGAAAAAGTGTTGCTTGTCCGTGGTCTTCACGCTAATCTTATCAGTATAAGTCAATTATGCGACCAAAACTGGAACATATGCTTCACTAAAAATAGCTGCAGTGTGATGGACAAAACAAATCAATGCGTTATCGAAGGTAAAAAGTCAACTGACAATTGCTATATTCTAACTAACATATCTTCTGTTGCAGACCAGCATGAATGAAGCCGAGCTATGGCATAAAAAAAAAAAAGGAGTCATCTAAGTTATAGACTCCTTGATAAACTTGCAAAAGTAGAAGGTGTTCGTAGTTTACCCAAGATGAAAGTCGAATCAACTATCTGCGTGCCTGTCAAGATGGGAAGCAAACCAATAATCTCATCCAGCTCAACATACCATAAACACAAGTCGGTGCCTAGAATTGATCCACATGGATCTCATTGGTCCAACTCAAACAGCAAGCTTCGGAGGTAAGAAATACATACTGGTATGTGTCGATGACTTTTCACGCTTTTCGTGGGTAATCTTTCTCAGGGAAAAATCCGAAGCACCTGAAGCATTCAAAACACTGGGATTAAAACTCCAAAAGGAAAGAAATGAATCCATTGTTCGAATCCGAAGTGATCACGGCAGAGATTTCGAAAACAAGTTGTTCGATGTCTTCTATAACAATCAGGAATCACTCATGAGTATTCAGCTCCAAAGACTCCTCAGCAAATGGGAAGGGTTTTATTAAATGCCAAAGGATTACCACAGAAGTTCTGGGCAGAGGCTGTAAACACAGCATGTCACATCATCAACCGAGTCTACCTTCGTCCAGGCACAACACAAACACCATACGAATTATGGAAAGGTAAAAAGCCGAACATTACATATTTTCACATTTTCGGCTCACGATGTTTTATATTGAAAGATAGGAATCCAGTCTCAAAATTTGAACCAAAAAGCGACAAAGGAATCTTTCTCGGCTATTCAACAAATAGCAGAGCCTACAAAGTATACAATAAGGTGATCAAAACCATCATGGTGTCCACAAATGTCATAATCGATGATCAACCACATGAGATTATCGAAGTTACTCAACCTGACTCAGTGACAGATCCTGAAGCTAACCGCCCTAAATCCCCTGACGCTGGTACTCCAGAACCAGATCCTGAGTCATCTACCTCATCGCCCATATCTAATCAACCAGAACCTGAACTAGACTCAGAATCAGACAACGATCGAGATGACATTGACATTCCAACACGCATCCACAATAGATCACCCATCTTCAAAATTAATTTTACCATCATCGTTGGTGATAAAGTTTACAGGTTCATCACTCTCTAATTCCTTTTGTTAATTCCTGAATGTTTTTTTGGGTGTATTTGTCTAATGTGTCTTGTGAATTACCTACAAATTTTCCTATATCTAAAGCTGAGTTTTATGTGTTCTTTTACCTAATTTGGTGCCCTCTACAACAATATCCTTGCATTCATCAAAATCTTGAAATTCTTCATCTTTGCTAGTGTAATATTCTGCATCTGTGATATAATCTGTTTCAGGATAAGGGAATTATCTTTTGAATTAATGGGGTTGTTCGTACATGCTCTTACATTGCATCTATGTCGTTTTTTTTTTTTTTGGGTGCCGTCTCTCTATGATTGATTTGTCCTCTATTCCATTTTTTCTCGCAATTAGTTCTTTTCATTACCTACTACTCAAAATTGCAGATTGATTCTTTGTGGTGTTGTTCTTGACTATTTTCTATGTGTTACTAAATGTTCTACTTGTGTTGTTGTGAGTGCTTTTAAACCTATTTTTCTGAGGTTACTTTATTGGTGTTTCTTGTGTTGCATCTTTTGAATTCTCTTTGGTTATTTGAATGAAAATTTGATGCATTTTGTTTAATATTTGCACAATATGTGAATGTGTTTTGCTGGTCCGGTCATGACCGTATCTGTGTTTTCTTGTGTACTTATAGTGCTAACTGTTGTTATGAATTCTTGCCTGAAAGTGATTTATTATGAATTTGTGCCCGATGTTGCTTTAGTTGAATCTCTGGCTGAATATGCTTTACATGACATATTTGTGTTTATCTATGTGTTTCCTGCGCTATGTGTGCCTAAATTGTTTATTTGTGTGTTTTTCGTGATATCTGGTCTGAATCTGTGCATAAATTTGGTTTATATGTGTCAATGTCTGAATTTGATATATTTTTTTTTTTAATCTTTGGCTTGCTTTACATGAATGTGCTTACTGTTTTATTTGCTAATCTGTTTGACTCGAATTGAAAATTGAAAATTCCTGAATTTTTTCTTCCTTATGTGTTTTGCTGAGTTGTTTGCAAGTTGCGTGTGCATGGCTCTAGGCCTTTCGTTTTTTTTTTTTTTTAATCTTCTGCAGGTTCAAACAAAGCAAATAACTTATTATGGAGTCACAATTACAGTTTCAAGCTAATGTGAAATTTTTTGGCAAAGGAAACAATCACGATGTAAATTTTGAGGGGGAGTTCTTCTTAATCTCTTATGAAAAAATTCAAGTTGTGTATTTATTGGGTATTTTCGGTTATATTGGTTTTCTTGGGTATATATGAATTCTCTTACTGGACTCTATCAGTTTTTGGATTATCTCGTTGGGTTATCGGTTTATTTGGCTCATCATAATCTCTAGGGTCTCATTTTATAATCATCACCTTATTTGGATTCTTCTTGGATTATCTACTTGATGAGATTATTTATGAGGAATATTTTGGATGAGATTGCTTATAATGGTTTTATCTTCTTGGTGTTTGATATTCAATTCTGATCAATATGATGCAAGATTGGATATGAAAAAATTATACATGGGTGTAAACAAGCAAGTAAATATGAGGGCTGATACTGGCACTACTACAAATGAAACTGATGATGCTTCTGACTCGGGTACCCCGTCTGCACGGCAAATCTAATCCACTATTATGATGTTCACCTTCCTTTGTCATTTATTTGGCAAAAAGGGGGAGTTTTTGGAGTAAGGGGGAGTATATTCGAATTTTTTGTTAATGGTTCCTTTGGAAGTTTCGTGTTATCTTTGGGATTATTTTTGGAAATAATTGGGATTATTATGGAGTGGTATATTTTGGATCATTATGAAGTGATATATTATTGAAAGTTTTCGTGTTATCTTTGGGATTATTTTTCGAAATAATTGGGATTATTATGGAGTGGTATATTTTGGATCATTATGAAGTGATATATTATTGGAAGTTTTTATCCCATATTGGAATCTTTGTTCTATCATTTATGGAATACATAGGATTATTATGTTAGGGGGAGTAGTAATCCTTTTTGTGCTCTTAATGACATTATGTATGGGATGTTACTACTGTTAGTAATATTATATTGTTAGTCCATTTTATGTTACACTAGACTTAGTCTTATTGTATTTGATTTAGTCTTGTAACTATTAGCTATTGTACAGGGTTAGTTAGATTAGGTCTCTATCTCTTATCTATCTCCTGTAACGATCAGTTCTAAGTCAACGTGAATCAATTCACTCATCTGGTATCAGCAAGCCTGGTTTTTTTCCTTTCTCTCTCCTCTTTTCGAATCCTCTCTCCTCTTTTTCGAAAAACATGTCATCCAACTCCAGTGAGAGAACCGTTACCGCTGCCACCGCTCCTCCTTCGGCCACCCCAAACACTCTCTCCATGGCACACCACTTTGTGTCAATGAAGCTCACCACCAAAAATTACTTGTTTTGGCGCACTCAATTGGTGCCTTTCCTCAAAGGTCAGGGACTTCTCGGATTTGTGACCGGCGACACCCCGTGTCCACCGGCCACTGTTACCAACCCGACGCCGAGCGGTGATGGTTCGGGTGGTACGGCGTCCACCACAGCAGCGAACCCGGCGCATGCCATATGGGAGCAGCAGGATCAGTCCATACTATCGCTCCTGATCTCATCAATGTCAGATGAAGTGCTATATCTGGCCGTCGGACGCACCACGTCGCATGAGGTCTGGACCTCCGTCACGGCGGCCCTCGGATCGTCGACCAGGGCGCGCTGCTTGAATCTGCTCGCCCAATTTCAGTCACTCCGTCAGGGTGACAGCTCTCCGGGAGAATATCTCGGGCGGGCGCAATTATTGGTGGAAGACTTGGCGCTCGCCGGCAGGCCCGTGTCGCTGGACGAGCAGAATTTATACGTTTTCCGGGGACTCAGACCGGAATTTCGCTCGATGGCGTCCTCCCTGGCAGCGTCGGGCACGGCAGTCTCTATTCCCCAGCTGTCGGATTTCCTCCAAGCCCAAGAATTCATCTGGGCAGATGAGTTCTCGGGTGGCGTTTCAGCTTCCGCCGGCGGTTCCCATGCAGCCTTGGCGGTTGGACGTGGACAGCAGCATCACCACAATGGTGGCCCTCGACATGCGGGTTCCGGTCAGGGGCGTGGCCGTGGTGGTGGGAGAGGCCGCAAACAACGTACGGTCGCTAGGTCATCTACGGAAGCCGAGTATAAGGGGCTGGCCGATGTCGCAGCCGAGGTAACATGGGTCATGTCGCTTCTTCGGGAACTGGGTCTGCAATCCAGTACACCCGCAACTCTGTGGTGCGACAATTTAGGTGCTACTTACATGTGTGCAAACCCAGTGTTTCATGCTCGGACTAAACATGTGGAGATTGATTATCACTTTGTACGGGATAAGGTGTCGACTGGAGAGTTTATAGTCAGTTTTGTATCTACGAGGGATCAGCTGGCCGACAGCTTCACCAAACCTCTGGCTACTACACGCTTTACTGCTTTGAGGGACAAGCTGAATGTTGTTGCTTCACCACCTTCAGCTTGAGGGGGTGTGTTAGTCATATTATATTGTTAGTCCATTTTATGTTACACTAGACTTAGTCTTATTGTATTTGATTTAGTCTTGTAACTATTAGCTATTGTACAGGGTTAGTTAGATTAGGTCTCTATCTCTTATCTATCTCCTGTAACGATCAGTTCTAAGTCAACGTGAATCAATTCACTCATCACTACTACTCATATGAACAAGGTGAATTCGATCCCACTGTGTGCAATCCACGGCTTGAAGTTCTGTTTAATCAGGTGCACTATTCACAAATGGTCCAAAAAGAAATTAAGTCTATTTTTTGTTTTATCTTGTCATGTTCTGTACTTATACTAAGGGCTATTAATAAAAATTAAATTGATTCTCAATCTTTTGCCCAAGGTATCTGATACTTGAGTTTTACCAAATAAAATGTCAAAGGGGGAGATTGTAAGTGTAAAATTATTCTACACGTTAAACCTTATTAGCTATTTTATTTAGTAGTGTTGTTATTAGAATTAATTAGTGTTGTTATTAGAATTAATTAGAGTTGTTAGAATTAATTCTATTTTGGACCATGTGATATCTAAATGTGTGGATCGTATGCATTGGTAAATGAGAAGAAAGTCAGCAACAACGCACAAAAGGAAGCTTTCAAACAAAAGCATGTGGCTGAGATTTATTTGAATACAAGGGAGCTAATATTAAGGATCAGAATGAGGTTTGAATATTAGCTATAAAAAGGAAGCTACACCAAAGAGGAAAGTTGCCAATTTTGAGATTAATAATTCAAGAGCTCACATCTGATTTACAAAGCTTCCCATTTTAATGTGTTTTATTATTTAATTCTTAAGAATATTTAATCTGTACTACATGATCAGTACGTGGTACTACTGAAACATCTGGTGAAGATTGTTCGGGTATTCGTGTATCCATCCTGGATAGGTGTTAGAAAGAGTGGTAGTGGTAAAGGCTGGAGGCCATCTGTATTTACCTCTTGTAATGCTCCTTTTGGTGAACATCTTTAGTGGATTGGAGAGACGTGGGTTGCCCCGCAGACGTAGGAGAAGGAGCTCCGAACTGCGTAACAATTCCTTTGTGTTTTTACATTCTTTTATGCTTTCTGCTTTCATTATTTACACTTGCTTAAACGAGTCTAATTAATTAACGAAACTGGTGCATAACTTAATTAACGAGTAAAAACACATTGCTTTTATTTTTCAAGTGTCACGGTGCAATTTCACAGAGGTTGTCTGAAGTACTAAAAACTGTGCGCACAATACTGTCTTTTTTTCTTTTACCAAATCATATGTACCTGATCTGTCTCACCAGGATCGTTGCAAGAGCATTTACGGTTCAAGAAACATTGAAAATTAAACCTCTCTCTTTGTGACAATGGAAGCAGACTTGAAGAATGTATGACAGTCACCACATAGAAGAATGCTGTTCATAACGCGAACGGGTTTTCCAGGTTTGGTCATTAGAAGGCCGTATGAGTTTTGCTCTGTGATGGAACAAGATACTCTTCAACTTCATGTAGAACATAGCTTGTATCGGGCACATATCCCGCTTTCATGCATTCCAGGATTAGCTGTAGATGCCTTTAGACTGCAAATGCGATGTGTTTCTGGCAAAAAAACGAGTAAAATTTATGTTGACAGATGGCCCAACTTTGGCCCGGGATTTTCTGGAACCCCTTCTCCTTCATCTCTGCCCTCACAAGCTCCGAGCACTGGCAACACACCATATGCAGACTACATTAAGAAAAAGAAGCATTGGCAGCGATTAACTAAATTTGTTGTAGTGTGTCTGTATGCTGAAAGTATATGGAGACAGGTAAAGGAGTCTAACACTATTCCTAGTATTTCCATCCTCGACCACGTATCCAAAGCTTCATCTCCTCGCCTATGAAGGACATAACCAGCTAACAAACTATTCCATGAACATAAATCAAGGGATGACATAAGCTCAAATGCCTTAAATGCATACATGCTAATTACGTCTTCTCTGAAAAAACGATCAGAAATAATCTGAGATCTAACGCTTATTTCTAAAACAGCCAGAGGATGGAGTCTACTAATTGCACTGTCTGCTCAACCCTCCACTAGAGCGTCAGCCGGAGGATGGAGTCGCAGGGCCTGTACAGACGAAAAAGGGAGAGAATGCAGTTATTTCAGATTTTTAAAAAATATTACTAGGGTTTAACTTTTAAAAATTAAGGTTACTCCAGTATTTTGTTACATTATTTTGTGGAAAATACTATGTGAACTCTCAAATCCTACTCCCAATTTCTATTCTCATTCTCAAATTTTTTATGTGAACAATTTTCTGAGGACCCACATGATTAAAATAACCTCTCATTGTTCATTTGTTTGTCACGTCAAAAAGTAAAAGTAAGAATATGCATAGAACTCTTACTTTATATAGCCAACTCAGCCACACAGCCGTATTAATATCAACTAGTTGCATGAACCAATTGCAAGAGAATTATGGGCGAAGACTTGATTAGAATATAAGTCGTCGATGAGAGGAATGAAAAGTGAATACTTCGGTCGCATTCTACGCTGCAAGCTAGCTTGATGTAAACTAATTGACCAAAACTTTCATATCAAATTATATTTTAAATAATAATGATGTACCAGGACCATGTGGTCTAATGGTACCTGAGTTGGGCTTCTATTTGGAAGATTATGAGTTCGAGCTTCAGTGGAGCTGTTATTGGTTCTTTGTGTTTCAGTAGGTTGAGAAAGTATATGAACAGATACTACAATATAATAGAGCCAGTAAGGTCAATTAATAATAATTCCTTGTGATACAAGGGTCATCTTAATACAATTTACTTATCTTAGAAGTAAAGTTTAACTAGTACACACTATTGAGTAGTGATTACAAATTTCTCTAAGTAATCAAAAGAATTGGAATAAAGTCAATTAATTTATAAACTATTTTTACGTTACACTTTACATCACCATTTAAAGTAAGACTTGGTGTAAACAATGTGTGGAACATGGAACATAGCACTCCACTTTTGTTACAGTTACCATATGCCCATTGCGTAAATAGTCTAATGCCAATATGTATTTTTAAATTAATATTTTAGAATTTATCTTTGTATCATTTGATATATATCCTGACGTATATTAATACCAAATTATCAAATTTTACATAATTGTAAATATTTCAAATATGCATATCAGATTGTGAATGATTTGATAAAAGACTCTTGGTCCAATGGTCCCCATATATAACTTTACTATAGGCAGATCATTTATTAAAAAAAAAAATTCTAAATCCAATCATTAAGTATTTTCATCATGCAACAAACCCTAATTATATGCAAAATCAGTTTTGCAAAAATCGCGCCTAGGTGGGAGGTGCCGCCCGGCCGCGGCGAGGAAGTGCAGAATCGGCCTCCTTCGCGGCCGGCTAGACCGCCTAGCTGGCTAAACCGGCGGTTTTTTTTTTTTTTTTTTTTAATTTCAAATCGCGTATTTTTTCTCAAATTTCGTAGGCGGTTTGGCCCACCAATTTCTCCAAAAAAAAAAATGCTTCTTTTGCTCTTAATTTTAATTTTTTATGTATTTAGATGGTTTCAATAATATTTTGAATAATTTTAGAACCACTTATATAAATAATTTGTAAGAAAAAACTAGAGGAACTTTATGTTTTATTAGTGAATTTTTATAATTTTTAGTTTAATTTTAAAAAAAAATTAAAAATCGGGCGCCTAGGCACCCTAGGCGTTCCTATGCGCTAGGCGCCCCCTCGGCGCCTAGGGGGCGCCTAACGTATTTTGCAACATTGTGCAAAACTAAGCAAGATAACTTGAAAACAACAAAATATATTCTTAATAAGTTGTAAAATATAAATAACTAAAATTACTTTACACGACTTCGACCATTGACCACTTCAAACTTCTACTCGGCAAAATAACAATGGGGTCAAGCAACTGCATCTCAGTTGCCACTTGCCATCCTTAAAGTGCATTCTTTAATGTTTGTAGTTACTACGATCCCCTCTACTCGGGTAAATAACAAGGGCGTCAAGCGCCCCAACAGATAACAAAGGTGAAATTTGTCACAAGATATCAAACGGTACGTTTAGAAATTCTTTTGATCCGTCCATCTAGGATATTGAAAGGGGCTAAAAATAAATAAAACATGGAAAAATACAATGACATTAAAGTTGTGGATTTGAAAATGCTTGACTGTGCATTTAGAAATTCTTTTGATAGACACAGAGAAGGGAGGTAATGAGAATCAGGTAGTGTTTTGCATGCTCGGTCAAACATTTTTAAATGCACAATATTCGTAATTACATAAAATTACAGAAATGTGATTTTTTTTTTCTTTTTCATTGATTTTCAGTCTTTGATATAGTCGGACATATTAGATTTGTCTACTAATCTTGGTTTTTTTATGTGAACTTGATTATATATATAGATGACTAATATATACCACCGGCAATGTACAGATGGAAATCACAGAGCTTTTGGGGGCTGGTTAGCGGTCATAATCGCAGTGTCGCTCTATTATCATCAATTCCTCTGATGAATTATCCTCATACTTGCATGGGTTTTCCTTCTGCATGAAAGCATATTGGAAGCAAATGTTCCTATTTCTCAAATTTTATTTTGAATTCGAACTTGTAATAGGTATGATAGAGAAAAAGAATTAGAATATTTTTTTTTAAATGGCATTAATCTTGAATGTAATTCATATTTTAGACTATTATTGTGTTATTAAATGATTAAAGTCAATTCAAATTCAGTTGATATTTCATTATTTTAAACAAAATTTTATTATAAAAGATTATGCAATAAAAGAACTAAAAGGAAAAACAATAAACTAAATGCAATAAATAATTTAGTAAAGATTCCAAATTACATATTCATTTCTATTATAGAGCCAACTCAGCCAATTAAGCAGGCGTATTAATAACAACAGGTTGCATGAACAAATTGCAAGAGAATTGTGGGCAAAGACTTCCGTAGAATATAAGTCGTCGATGAGAGGACTAAATAGTCAATACTCCTGTCACATTCTACGTGGAAATCTTGAATGCTTAATGTTACTTAAATTTTGCAGCATTTTGTTCAAGGAAAATAATGAATCATATATATAAATATATTTTTTAATGAAAAATTTGACTCCCATAAATTAGGAGCCCTATGATGTCCCCTGGCCTTGACCGTTGGCCTATTCATGTTTGAGCGCCATGAAGCGCGAATGGTTCGTAATCGACGTTCATACAAGGATGACGTTAGTCTAGCCGTCTATGCTTGCTTTTTGTTGATCTGTCACGAGCTAATCCATATAAATCAAGTAGGTTTGTATATACTATATTATATGAACCAACATTTACCTTACACATTGGGTCTTAGTCCAAAATGACTTTAAAATTATGTACCTGCAGCTAACAAATTATATATCTTCAGTTAAAAAATGAAGTACCTATTAATAAACTGAAGGTAAACAATATGTTATTTGTAATATGTGCATAATTTATAAAAGAAAGGTATATATAATACGTTAATTGTAATTGATACATAATTTATATTATTAACTGCAGTCACATAATAAATTAATTGCATATAAGTGATACATAAGGATACAAAGAGTTTTTTTGCACTTTTAGTCCACGGCTATTGTTTTAATTTTATTTTTATTTTTTGGCAAAAATGGACTAAAATTGCAAAAAACTAGGGATACAAACTAGTAACTGCAATGTCACGAATTCGAATCTCAGCTTTCTAATTAGTTTGATCTAGTCAAGGCGGAATCAGGATTTATCCGGTGCACACCCTAACATAGTAGCAGCGGATTTTCCTAGCTAAAAAAAAAAAAAAGAAAAAAAAAACAACTCTTCCTATATATGAGTTATATTACTAGCAATATTGTACTATATAGGTGGAAATCGCAGTAAAATGGATGGATGGATTGAGTTCGGAAGAAAAATGCTCAATCATATATTCTTAATCACAAATAAATAAATAAATAAATAAATAAATTTTTAGGCGATAATCATAAAATTTTCAAAAAGTTTGTGAGCCAACCAGGGGCAAGGGCAATCGTTATACCATGCACCAACGCGTACATAGCAATGTGCGCCTTGGAACTAAACAACGCCGTTTCCATTACTGATAACGGAGATTGGATGTGACGGATGTCGCTCCGTCAGTCCAATCACCATTACAATTTCTATTTTTTTAATTAAAATATAAAAAACGCTGTCTCTTCTTCTTCCCCAAGACAAACCATTTCGATCATCCAAAAGACTGAAGACAGCACAGCAAAAATCTCTTTCCAGAAGAGCGAAAAAGTTCGAAAGCAAAGCACGAAACAAGTAATAACTCTCATCTTTTCATCGTTCATCGCACTACGCAACACAATTGCATGAAACTTAAAACATTTTTTTGTTTGAAGATCAAAATATTGTGAAATTTGTAACATAACACATAATTTTAGCGCATATATCATGAAATCTATGAGCATTTATATGAAAATCCATCATTAACAAGAATTTTCCGTTAAGCTAGGGTTACATAACAGTACTAACATGAAACTCTGTAACTGAATGATATTACTAAATTATGTATACAATGTTATGAGTTTTGTGTATTTTTTGGGTAGAAATTATATCTATTCTGAGTATATATTATGTGTATTCTTCTATACATCTCATCAAACATACTATATGTTCCTTATTTCTTGGATTATGTGTTTTCTGAGTAGACATTATGTGTATTCTAGTATAAGATTATGTGCATATGACTTCCAGTTGCTATTTACCTCATCAAACATACTATATGTTCCTTATTTCTAGGATTATGTGTTTTTTGAGTTGCGATTATGTGTATGCTTGTATAACATTCTGTGTATTATGTTGATAATTTAAATATATTTTGATATAAGATCATGTGTTATAATATTTTCAGTATGCTTATGATTATGTGTATTCTGAGTATATATTATGTCTAATCTGTCATTAAATTCTGTACATTATGCCTTTTAACTCTATGCATTCATTCAGGGCCTGATTGGTTAATCTAGGGTTATATGTTACTTATACCTATATTTATGTGTATCATATTTATACATTATGTGTATTCTATTATAAAATTCTGTATATTATGAATTTACATATGAAGTGCTCTAATTATGTACTTTTATTGCAGAAATATCAAACTCCACTGAAAGTGATCCCACACTACTGGAAATGCAGCAATTATATGCAAGAAAAAGAGATACGGCATCTACTTCAGTATACTCTTTTGTACAATTTGGATGTGTTTCTCTTTCAGTTGTGCACATAATGTATTTTGAGAAACATCCCTTAAGCTATCGAGAATAAACATAGGTTTTGTTCATAAAGGACCTAAGTTGGAGAATTAAGATGCATGTGACCATAATGGATACTATTCTGGTTAAATAGAGGACATGTCACTATGATTTGTGTGTTTTGTTCTTTGACGATGGTTGTGCTAGTACTTGCACCAAGTGGGAGAAGGTAAGATTTTCCCTAATAATATATTATATATATATATATATATATATATATATATATATATATATATATATATATATATTATATATTGGGGACTTAATTAAGTGTGCAAGTTGACTAGGCTTATTAAGTGGTTTGGTTAGACTAAACAACTAGAAGTTGTTAGTCAACCAGACTCTGTGTCTAATATAAACTTGGATTGATGGTTTTAGGAACATATGTATTTAGATTTTGATGATACCAAACTTACTATGACTGTAGACCCCTCTTTTACTCTCGTTATTTTGCATCTTTCGTGTTAGACGAAAGTAGTCACAACTCACCATGTGATTCGCTCTTAGTAACACATTTACACGACTCAGAGTTGTATTTTAATCAATTAGATCTACTTGAAGAAGAAAAGATCAAGAGAAGGCCAAGAGAACAACTTAGATCGAAACAATGGAAGGGTCTAACTCTCGTGTAAACGTCAAATGATAAGAAAGATCATTTGACTAGAAGGAAAAACGAAAGGTAAGGACAATCTTTCGTTTAATAGATTTCGAGACAAAAAGTCTAAGTCAGACTTGAATAGACAATTTCTACACGTAAACAAGAAGAATGTTTATCTACGTCTCACACCTGGGCAATCATCCTAGACAAAAGGAGTCCTAGGAATGATATTCACAAAAACCAAGAAGCATTAAATGATTAGTACCTTTGTCAGTGAAAAAGGACAATTGGACAAATCACTTTTGCCGCCAACAGTTACACAGTACAGCCGAATTAAATGCTTCATGCCCAGTGGATATTACAGACTGGTTAATAGGTTTCAATTTTCATCTCCCTCCAACGGATGATTTTTTTCCTCACCTATAAATACCTCACTTCACCACTGAAGAAGGTGTTGGATTTTTCACTCAATTTTCATCTACAAAAGCTTTGTTAACAAGTGTCATCTAAAAAGCTTTCAAAACCAGTGTGTGTTTGTGAAGTTTCTTTGTAAGAGATTATCTAGACTTCAAGCCTTCACAACACAAGGAAATCTTCCAATTTATACTCGAAGATTCAAGCATCATCAAGTCAAGATTTCACGAGTTGGAGAACATTATCAATTCTTTCCAACCCTCAACTCTGAAGAAGACGTTGATAGAGGCGGAGTAAACTCAAGGAGTTGAAAAACCTACACAAGTAGCCGTCCGGCTTAGTGATCAAGGAAGCTAGCTTGTTTAGTTTGTACTAGGAGTGATAGTGCAAACTCTTCCACAAGTTGTGGAAGAAGAGTGGAGTAGGCTTAATTAATAGCCGAACCACTATAAAAATCTCTCTCTCACTCTCTCCTTACTTTTGCTTATCTATCTATCTGGCATTGCATTCATACTGACCAAACCCTAAGGTTTTCCATACGAAACCGTGCAAAGATTATCCTGAAAGAAACTTACATTTTTCCGTTGCGTATAATCTCCGAAAGGAGTTGTTTTTAAAATTTGAGTAGAGTCTATTCACCCACCCCCCCCCCTCTAGACTCTCTTCCGACCCTACCGGGACCAACAGATGGGATACATGTTTATGGATTAGATAGCACATACAGATACGGTACTCATACTGCTCAGTAGACACTAATACACCATCTAGGGTTCTGAGTAAGGTATAAGACAAATAATGACTAATGGTCTACCGTTAAGAGGCAACACAACAGGAACATCAACTGTGGCTGGAGATCAACACGGCTACGCTTTCGCTTTTATATGAGGTCAGACTAAAAGCATACTGTTATTCAATATAGTAAAATTATTCTATATCTAACAATCTATCTCTATCTCTCCATATATATATATATATATATATATATATATATATATATATATATATATATATATATATATATATATATAGAGAGAGAGAGAGAGAGAGAGAGAGATAGAGATAGAGATTACAATAGAGTAAATCTATAAAGTTTTATGGTGAGTACTTTATTTCTAAAGGGCAAAGATGAAGAGATGCCGTAATTGATTGTCAATTTGTCATGCTGAACTGTGTACACATATTTGTAGGATACATTTAAAAGCACCACGACAATTGTAAACCATATAATATTTTAATCTTTTTTAAAAAATATTTTATACTCTTTTATACTTACCTCACGAATCAACTTATAAAACACCAATCGGTATAAAGTGAATAAAGACCGGAGAAATTTTACCAACAGGTTAAATGTAACGGTCCAACCAGCAAAAAATCACAAAAAAGGTAGCCCATTGTGAGGTAGATGAAAATAGGACAATACTAATTTATTGTGCACCCAATGCTAAAATGGTTGGACAACCACTGGCCAATTCAACCGTTTACTCGTGGATAGAAGACCAAGTTGCCATTACTGCTAAAACTACAAGCTAATATAAAGATGATAATTTCCTCTTTGTCTCATTCTGATCAACGCGGCAACCTTAATCGATGTTAGTTTTTTATTTTTCTATAAATAGGAAACACATTGAGAGCATGCATGCATTCTCATCTGAAATGCACCGTGTGCAGAGAGTGAGAGAGATGAAGAAGAGTACGCTGAAGAAGAAATGGAATTGTAATATATTTATCATATGTGATAATGATACACAAGTAAAGAGAGAGATATATACAAAACAATATAACGGTAAAATAATGAATAAAGGAAATCTACTTAATATGTAGCCTATGTATATGGAATGAATATAATATATATATCCCTAATTATGCATGGAGAGATTAATAGAAAATATTTTCTACATTTAATCTTTATACTCCCCCTCATGCTTATGGGTGATGCATGAGCTTGGATGCGATGGCTTCAAATGATTGTGGAAGTAGACTTTTGGTGAATATGTCAGCCAATTGTTGCGTTGAAGGAACGTAGGTTGTGCGAAGTTAGCCATCATTAATCTTTTCAAGAACAAAGTGACAATCAATCTCAACATGTTTCGTTCGTTCGTGAAAGACGGGGGTTGTTGGTTATGTGAAGCGATGCTTGGTTGTCACAGTGGAGTTGTGCCGGGTGGGTAGGAATGACTAATTCAGAGAGTAATAGTTGAAGCCATGTGATTTCACTATCTGCATTAGCCATTGCACGGTATTCGGCTTCAGTTGAGGACCTTGAGACAGTAGATTGCTTTTTTTTTTTTTTTTCATGAGATTGGACTTGTGCCAAGAAAGGCACAATAACCAATGGTTCATCGGCGTGTGGTTGGGCATGAGGCCCAATCAGCATCACAATAAGCATGCAGGCGCAAAGAGTTACGATTGTGAAGCATGATACCACGGTCCGGTGAATTTTTGATATATCTAACAATGCGTAGTGCTGCTTGCAAGTGTGGTTCACGTGGAGTGGACATAAATTGTGAGAGAAGATTGACTATATAAGTGATGACCGGTCGAGTTACCGTAAGATAGAGGAGACGACCAATTAAGCGCCTGTAAGAGGAAGGGTCAGGAAGGAGATCACTGTCGTGAGGATTGTGATGGTGGTTGAACTCAATGGGTGTCGGTGCAGGCATGCCAAAAGTCCTGTGTCTGAAAGGATTTCAAGGGTGTATTTCCGTTGATTTAGAAAGATCCCTTTGGAGGAACGTGCCACTTCTATGCCAAGAAAGAATTTAAGGGAACCAAGATCTTTGAGATGGATTTTGCTCGCAAGATATTTTTTGAGTAGTTTCGTAATGACCATGTCATTCCCTGTAATAATAGTGTCATATACATAGACAAGCAAGATCGTTAGATAAGAGTCTCTTTTATAAGTGAACATTGAATGATCAGCTTTGGATTGTATAAAACCAGCATGCAAGAGAGAGTTAGAAAAAGTGGTGAACCAAGATCTTGAAGCTTGTTTGAGGCCATAGAGGGATTTATGTAGACGACAAACTCAAGTCTCCCACTTTCGACGAAATCCAGGTGGTAATTGAATGTAAACTTCCTCATTGAGATCTCCATGTAGAAAAGCATTAGATACGTCAAGCTGACAAGTGGGCCATCCTCGTGCGGCGGCAATGCTAAGGACAGTGCGGACGGTCAATAATTTAGTTACACGGGCAAAAACGTCTGTGTTGTCAAGTCTTTCTAGCTGGGAGTACCCTTTGGCGACAATACGGGCTTTATATCTTTCAATTGTTCCATCGGGTTTATATTTACTGCGGTAGACCCATCGACAACCAATAGTCGTTTTTCCAGGCGGTAGAGTTTGAAGAGACCAAGTGTTATTGACTTCGAGGGCCTGAATCTCTTCTTCCATTGCCTTCTGCTATT
Source organism: Ipomoea nil (assembly GCF_001879475.1). Taxonomy (NCBI): domain Eukaryota; kingdom Viridiplantae; phylum Streptophyta; class Magnoliopsida; order Solanales; family Convolvulaceae; genus Ipomoea; species Ipomoea nil. Next base: position 17,167 of record NW_017619780.1, read on the forward strand.
TAGGATTAGTTCGGGCTATTGAGAATGAAGTTGGTTCAGTTTCTTTGGTAATTGAATTGATGAAGTGTGAGTGGGATGGACTTGAGAAAAAATGAGAGAGTGGATATTTGGGTATGGTAGCTAGGTAACATTGATAATCTGATAAGTATTTAGGGGGTTTGGATTGACGTTTTAAACATCATGGTGATGGCGGAGTAGGTTCAGAAGGTGGCTCTGTTGGAGGTGGAATCGAAGTATGAGAGCCAGTCAATGGTGAATGGGGTGGTGCGGTGGTGACGTAAAAAATGACATCACAACTGACAAATACCTTTTGAGTATCCAAGTCATATAACTTATATGCTTTTTGAACTTGAGGATATTCAAGAAAATACAACGTTTAGCCCTGGAATCAAATTTATTAGGATGGTGTTGTATTGTAAAAGCGTAACAAAGACAACCAAATGTGCGTAAATTAGAAAAATCAGGAATGTGACCAAATAACATCTTGTAGGGGCTTTTATGCTGTAAAATAGGGGTAGGGGTACGATTAATGTGATGTGTGGCTGTCAAAATACAATCACCCCAAAAGGATATGGGGAGTCATGCTTGAAAACGTAAAGCCCTTGCCATATTAAGAAGGTGACGATGCTTTTGTTCTACAACCCCGTTTTGTTGAGGAGTGTCAGGACAACGAAACTATTGTAAAATTCCATATTGTAATAAGAGTTAATACCATATGAGGTCCTCCGAGTATAGTGGTTTTGCCACGTTTAGTCCTACCTTTTCAAATTGACCAATTGTGGTCCTTCGACTTTCAAATTTAACCATTCGTGGTCCAAGTTAACCACTCATAGTCCTTCAAGTTTCGAAATTTAACCAGTAGTGGTCCTCTAAAAAGGACCATGGTTTGTTAAAATTTAATAGTCGAAAGACCATGGGTGGTTAACTTGGACCATGGGTGGTTAAATTTGAAAGTCGAAGGACCACAGATGGTCAATTTGAAAGTTTAGGACTAAACGTTGCAAAATCACTATACTCAAAGGACCTCGGATGGTATTAACTCTTGTAATAAAATATTTTGAAAAGCAGTTTGTGTAAATTCTGCACCGTTGTCAGATCTAAAATTTGTAACACAAGTATTAAAATGATTTTTAACATATGCCAAAAAATTAACAAGCAATAGATAAGCATCAGATTTAAACATCATCAAATAAGTCCATGTAGCTCTTGAAAAATCATCAACAATAGTCAAAAAAATAATGATGTCCATTCCTAGTGGGGTTAGAATATTTTCCCCAAATGTTCACATGAATTAAATCAAAGCACGCAGTAGTAGCAGTACGACTAATTGGAAAAGATAAGTAAGTTTGTTTAGACATGTGGCAAATATCACAAGGGTCTTGAAAATCAGAACAACCTAATATTGGAATTAATTTTTGAAAAGTAGTATGAGAATGATGACCAAGTCTAGCGTTCCATGTATTTGATGTAGTGGTGAGTAATGCATGTGAGGGTGTTGTGGTTAGGTAGTATAACCCATTACGTCCATGGCCCCGACCAATCTCCGTCTTCGTTGAAAGGTCCTGAAACACAATAGTTAGGAAAAAAAATAATGCTAGAATTTGAATCTTTGGCAAATTTGTGCACAGATAATAAATTGAATTTAAAGGTTGAAACATAAAAAACATTAAACAAAGTTAAATTATTGGATATTGTAGTATTGCCAAGGCCATGAATGGCTACTGTATCTCCGTTTGGAACTGATATAGTTCACATATGACAAGCATTGATAGGTGGTGAATTAAAGAGAGAATAATTAAAGCATACATGATCAGTGGCGCCAGTATCAATAACTCATTCAGTTGATGCATTAAAAATAGAAGCAAGTGTGAGAGATATACCAGCAAGATTCGCCTTTGGTTCTTTTACCTCACGAAGTAGTTGAAGCAATTGTTGGATTGAGTCTAAAGATATGGAACCTGTAATTGGTGGTGGAGGTGTAAGAATGGATGTTGGGGTGCCATTGGTATTGCCTTTTTTGTAATACTTGTGCCCTGGAGGATACCCGTGAAGCTTATAACACAATTGTTGGGTGTGGCCTAGCAGTCCACAATGTGTACATTTCGGCCTTGAACGAGTTTGGGTGGATCGATTAGATGGTTGGTGGGCAACATTAGCGAAGCTTGGTGTCATCTCATTAGTTTGGCCAGTAGTTTGTAAAGGTGGTGTGGGTGTTTACCCAATATTGATGTGTCAACTGTTGGTGGAACAACAGAGGACCAAGGAACATTACTAGACAAAGAAGACTTACCATGTGCATTAGTTTGCAAAGCTACATAATTTGCTGGAGAGTTAGATTGATAAATTGTCCGTTGTGTCTCATCCTGGAGTAGTAAACTATAAGCTGCTTTAACAGTTGGCATGGTAGTTTTGAGAAGGAGATTGCTGCGTGTTTGGGTATATGTTTCGCGTAAACCCATCAAAAATTGGAATAAACGGCGCCGCTCCATTTGAGAAGCATATGCAGTCTGCGCTGAGCATGTGCATACTGGTGGAGGATCAAGCAGAGTCAAGTCATCCCATAGTGCACATAAGATGTTATGATAATGTAGAATAAAATAATCTTGTTGCCTGATGGTTGCAATACGCCTTTCAAGATCATAAATACGAGGACCATTTGCCGTAGAAAAATGCTCTTTGAGATCGGCCCAGATAGTAGCATCATTAGGAGCATATAAAACAGTGTAGCTGAGTGAGAGATGGATGGAATTTAGCAACCCAGACATTACGATATTGTTTACTCGGTGCCAACGAGCATGGTGAGAATCAGTTGCAGGTGGCATAGGAAGGGTACGGTGCCATCAATAAAACAGAACTTGTTTCTTCCTTTTAGGGCCATTGCTGTAACACCCCACTTTTCTAACTCTTAATAATCTCTCTAAACAGTCACTAACACAATCTCAACTTTTAACTTTCACTTTAGCTTCTCACTGAAAAACGTCTGTGTTTCACTTTCAAAAGATAGAAACAAGTACTTTAAACACATTGATAAAGCATAAACATTTAAGCAAACACAAAGGAAAACACGATCTCTCCGTGTTCCCACTAACACTTAGAGTTTCTCTTAACTCTGATTCACATACTCGGTTACTGGACTTAGTGTCCTTCTCATATCAGTTTTCATAACTTAGGGCTCTTTCCCTAATCTTATCCTTCTTAGGATTTCACTTAGAGTTTTCATCTTAACTTGTCTTTCTTAAGACTTCAACTTAAAGGTCTTTCCTCAACTTGTCCTTCCTAGGATTTTCACTTAGATTTTCTATACCCAATCTTAAGGGTCAAACTTCCTAAGTTTTCCCGCGGTTCGTACCGCTCTGATACCAATTTGTAACACCCCACTTTTCTAACTCTTAATAATCTCTCTAAACAGTCATTAACATAATCTAAGCAGCGGAAAATTAGATGAAAGTAGTGAGGGTGTCACCGCCACAACCATCACTCTTGGTGATTGCACAGGTTAAAGGGGTAAAACTATAACATACGATTAAGTCTGGGCACTAAAGTAAATACTGAAAAGTAAGGGGGAAATACGTCACCCCAAAACAGTCTACAAACATCATCATAAAGTATAGGGTCATAAGTCTAAATCCATAAAGAAATCATAAATAGAACTAGAGTTTAGACAGCTCAGACTAAGAGACTAATCTAACTCGATCTCTTCTCACTGTTGGGCCCACATGAAAGGAGTTTTGCAAGCAACACATAGACAAACATGAAAACACCTGTTAGCACGAAGCTAAGTATAACCACACTCAACCCTGTAAAACATTCTAGCATACACTTTGAAAACATTTGATATCTTTATAGCAATAAGCTAATCTCAAAACATCTTTAGTTTATCATATTCTTTCTAAAGGCTTGCACCCTATAATATCAGTTGGCATGCTTATATATGAATAAAACTAATCACGTATATTCATATACATATAGACTTCTCAATAGCTTATCAAGTAATTCATGCTTACAGATAGGATCATGTTTAAAGATCATATAACACGTGTTCACATGCTATCACACTCTTATCACATAGCTTATTAAGTAGAACTTCTACTACATCACAATAATCATGCTCAAGGAACCTCTCAAGCTGAACTTCTTATTAAACAATCTTTTACGATGTTCTATTCACAAACAATCATATATAACATTATGATCATGCTTCTCGTGCAAACTAGTGCCACAGTATAATCATACTCTTATGCAATCTAGTGCAACATTATACTCATGTTCATATGCAATCTCGTGCAATAATATAATCATACTCTTGTGCAATCTAGTGTAATAATACACTCATACTCTTACGAAATCTAGTGTGTTAATATACTCATATTCATATGAAATCTAGTGTAATAATACATTCATACTCTTATGCAATCTAGTGCAACAATATACTCATTTTCATATGCAATCTCGTGCAACAATATACTCATGTTCATATGCAATCTAGTGCGATAATATAATCATACACTCATATATAAAATAGGGTACTTTCTGTGGAGGTTTCTTTGTTACTTTCTCGAGTCACTCTTGACTCTCGTTCTTTCTATCGAGTCTATATTGACTCTCATAAACGAGTCTCTGTTGACTCTCTCTCTTGAGTCTCTGATGACTCTCTTTCTTGAGTCTCTGTTGACTCTCTTTCTTTCTCTTATACTCGTAGACGGCTTAGGGTTTCACAGAAGTGTGACTTACCCCATCGGGAACGGCATAATTCCTACCCAATATCTCCTACCGTCTACGGAACCAATCTCGTGGTTCAAACTCTGTGGAATCAGGTATCGAACTATTAGTGTGCACACCCCCTAACCAGGATTCCAAGCCCGGCGGGAAGTTTCCAACCTCGTAACGTGGGAATACGCCGCGTTACATACTTTGGGACCGCAATGTCCATAAATATCTCCCGAGAGGAATATAGTCCAAACGGTATCCTCCAAAATCTCACCAATATAGATAATACATAAATATATCTCTCATGCATCAATCTCATGCATGCAACAATTCTACTACTTCTCAATGCATCAAAGAATGATATACCACATGCTTATGGTTTTCAAAAGTATTCTTGGACTCACGTTGGCCCTTTATGCATTTTTGAAATATGACTCATGTGAAATTTCAAATGCTCTATAACATGCTTCTAAATCATGTATACATTAACAAATATGCTTGACATATTTGGCCCTCAAAACTTGTCCAAATATGTCAAATTTTTTTGGACATATTTGGCCCTCAAAACTTGTCCAAATATTTCCAAAACAATCTCAACAACTCATAAACACATACCAAAGCATTTCTAAGCATAAACACATCAAAAGCTCATAATTTCTACTCATTTCTACTCAAAACTAGGCTTCACAGAGCCAAATCTAAAGAGGAATCCATGGGTTATACCTCTTGTAGTCTAGACTTCTTGCTTGGATCTCTTCTTCCTCTTGGTCTAGCTTGAGCCTCCTTCACCACCTACACTTCCCAACACACCTTCTATCCTTAGCCTATATTCTTAAAGACGAAAGAAAACTAGAAGGGAAATGATGCTAGAAAGGAGGATGAACAAGCTTACTAGGTTGAAGCTTTTCTCCTTGGATGTTGGCAGACAAATGTGAGGAAGAGGCAATGAAAATGAGATCAGGAAAATGTGATGGAATGAAGGGTTTATATAGGGTTCAAAACCCTAAGATGATACCCAATGATTGGTTGAGGGTAAAGGGGTAATTTCCCCAAGCTAAAAGATGACTTTATAAGAGATTTTTGGATGTCTTGTGGTTCACCATGTATCATGAACCATAGGCTAGAAATGATATTTCTTAATTACTTTGGGGTGGAAAGTGAATTTTCCTAAAAACTATATGGATGAACACTTGTTCAAAATTTCCTTTTTAATTCTCCCCGGTCTCACTCGGGTAAAATTCTCGATTTAAATCTTGGTACGCGAAGTACCCGAAAACTTTGGAATTTTCGATTTAAAATTTTTAATAGGATGAAAAAACTACTTTGAAATTTCTTAATACTGGATTTATAAAATAAAATTTTGGGTTTGTTACGATATAATTGTCATTGCAAGGGACAAAGGATAATAATTGTCAATGCCTGTGAGAAGGATGACAACAAGAGTAGTGGCATGTGCCATCTGAGGAATGGAGGAAAGAAGGGCTCTCGATGTCAACATGGGTGTCATTTGACGGTGGTAGAACAATGAAGGAGTTAAGGTTTCAGTTGTGGGAAATGATGTATTGGATGAATGTTGGGACATGATGAGTATTTATCAAAAAGAAGAAAAAAAAAAGCTTCTGATACCACGAAATGCACTGTGTGCATAGAGAGAGAGAGATGAAGAAGAGTAAGCAGAAGAATAAATGGAATTATAATATATTTCCCATATGTGATAATGAAAAACACAAGTAAGAGAGATATATATACAAAACAATATAACGGTAAAATAATGAATAAAGGAAATCTACGTAATATCTAGCCTATGTATATGGAATGGATATAATATATATAATCCCTAATTATGTATGGAGAGATTAATAGAATATATTTTCTATATTTAATCTTTACATCATCCATCTCCTTTATATTAATCAAATACTATATATCAATCTCCAATGGCCCTTTTCAGCAAGGACGGAGCCAAAGGGGGGGCAGGGGGGCAGCTGCCCCCTCACCCCACCCTCATCCCATTTATAATCTTTATATGTATATTAACCAAGTCATGGCATTAGTACTTTACACATTTTTGTCTAGGGCTTTGGATCAATACATTTTTATCCAAGTCATGTCAAAATCACACATATTTGCTATGTCTCGTGCTAGGGATAAAACTCTACTCTTCAGTAACTTCTGAATAATCTGATGAAGAGAGGATTGTAAAACTCTACTCTGCTTAGTAAAATAGTTAGCTTATCAATCAGTTTTGGTTTGTTTGATCAATATTAGTGTTTGACTTGGCTAAAAACCAATATGAGTGACTAATTAGCTTTTGTATTAACTTATTTCTCCAAAATACAAATTCAAAAAATTGCTCAAACTGCTTTTTGATAAAGTCATTTTGTACGACGTAATCAACTAACAGTTAATTTACCAACAATCAGCTAATGTTATCAACTAGTCAAACCCACTAATCAATCAACTAACAACTATTTACCAAACACACTCGTAAGCTTTTCCGTATGACATAAAAAAACTATTTCACATTGAAGGTAATCCAAAATTTAGCTTTACTCATGAGAAAGTATTGCCAAAATGAACCCTATGAGCTTACAAATCCTCTTTCATGCATTCCAGTATTAGTAATGTCCACTGCGCTATAGATGGTCTTTGAACTGCGATCTGTCTCTTTAGTACCAGATAATGCAGCATATATTTCTTTATAACGATCACACCTTTGCTGAACTAATTAATTCTAAGCCCACATACAGGACCCCCGCCCCCGGGAGGTAAGCCGCAGAATTAGCCCACACGCACAAGGAATCCAATTTATACCTTCCATCATCTTTGGACTTTTTTCTCATACATATTTCCAACGGTTTTCCTCACACCGCCGCCTCCCGTCAGACGACAAAGCTAAGCCCCCGGCCCTGAGGCATTCCTATTATTATTTGCATTATGTCAAGATAATATTTCATCAAATTATTATTATGCGTTTATTTACTTATAATATGAGGGTGGGGAGATTGTAGAAGGGAAATTTTGGACACTTGAACGCCCCAGCATGAGCATGGATGCACTTGTAAATGAACCGTTCTATTTTGCTTTTTGTTATGCGTTTATTAATCCTCCTTGATTAACTATACATCTTATCTTCCATTTTTAATTTTTATTTCTATGCTAGCCCTCTTTCATTTATATCATCTGGAACAATATTATCTACACAGTATAATTTATTTATGAGACACCGTTATCTCTCACAAAAATGGATTTTTAAAAAAAGTGAAAAAATAATAATTTTTTAACTCTTAGAAAAGGAACAAAATAAGAAAAATTATTTATTAATTAATTTCATACTTAATATTTTATAAGCCTTTATTACTTTTGATGTCTTTCAATGATTTAAAAATAAATAAATAAATTTTGTGATAAAAATCTTATTCAAATTTGACATAAGGATAATTTAGGCTTTTGAATTTTTTTAAAAGATAATTTAAAGATAATACATTTTTACTTAGTAAAAGTAGCTATTATTTAGATCATGATAGTTATCTACATACTTCAATTCCTTCTTATAAATAGGGGAATACTAAAACAACAAATTCATTCCAATCTTTTCTTATTCTTATTCTTCTTTGGTAAAATGGCATCTTTACTCACTAGTTTCATGGCACTTGCTCTCACTATATTTTCTTACAATTTACCTTTTTATGATGCTTTACAAGTTACATATGATAATCGCGCCTTAAAAATTAATGGTCAGAGAAAACTCATCATTTCTGGTTCCATTCACTATCCTCGTAGCACAGCTCAAGTATTTCTCAATTTTGTTATATACTCTATTAAAATAATTTTTTTAAATATTTTTTTATATTGTTAATATCTTAAATTTGTTTATTTATATAGATGTGGCCCTCTTTGATCAAAAAGGCAAAAGATGGTGGCCTCAACACTATAGAAACTTATGTTTTTTGGAATGCTCATGAACCTAATTACCGAGAGGTTGAAATTGGAATCTTTTTAATATTTTTTTAATAATTAATTTGGAAATATGTGTTTATATATAATTTATTTTTAATGTTTACTTAATATTACAGTATGATTTTTCGGGAAATAAAGATTTGATACAGTTTCTCAAGGCAGTAAAAAATGAAGGGCTTTATACTATGCTAAGAATAGGTCCATACGTTTGTGCAGAATGGAATTTTGGGTAAATGTCAATCATGATATTTGTTTCATAAACATTATAAATATTTAGGAGGTTTTAAAGTCCTGTAATGTATTAAATTTCAGAGGATTTCCTGTGTGGTTATACAACATGCCAAACACAACTTTCAGAACCAACAATGCAGTATTCATGGTATTATTATTGTTCTTGTTGTTGTTATTGCATTTCAAAATTTTTAAAAATTGATTTTTTTGCTCAGAGGGAGATGGGAATCTTCACAAAGAAAATTGTAGACATGGTAAAAGGAGAGAAACTTTTTGCTAGCCAAGGGGGAAATATTATCCTTGCCCAGGTAATGTTGCCATTTTGATTTTATTTTTTTTTTGAATTTTTAATCTTTTTTTTTTAAATTCTCACCTCAAACTTAAATATTTATTATTATAATTTTTTTTTAAATAATAGATTGAAAATGAGTATGGGAATATTATATCGCACTACGGAGAAGAAGGAAAGAAGTATATAAATTGGTGTGCGGATTTTGCTCTTCTCTAATATTGGAGTGCCTTGGATCATGTGTCAAGAGGATGATGCTCCCAAAACTATGGTAATTTTTATTTTTTAAAATTATTTTTATATTTTTTTGGTAATATAATTAATATATATTTAGTTTAATTTCCTTGGTCAAAAATGCAGATTAATACCTGCAATGGATTTTATTGTGATCAATTCTGGCCTAAGAACAATAACCCTAAATTTTGGACTGAAAATTGGAGTGGCTGGTTAGTATGCTTTAATTTTATTTTGTTTATTTATCTAATTAATTGAAATTTTAATTACACTTATAATTTTGATTAAAAAATATGTAAGGTTTAAGAACTGGGGTGATGAGACCTCAACAGACCTGCCGAAGATCTTGCATTTGCTGTTGCTCGTTTTTTCAATATGGTGGATCTCTACAAAACTATTACATGGTATGGTGTAATATGTATTGTTAGGCATAAAAATTTGTCTATTATTACTTCTCCGCTTCCCAAATTAACCTACTTTCTCATCTTTTAGTACCATGGTGGAACAAATTTCGGAAGGACATCGGGTGGACCATACATTGCTACAACATATGACTACAATGCTCCCTCGATGAATATGGTAAAGTTTTAATTACCAAACTTTAATCTGATCTTATTCTGATCTATTGATACTAATGCAATTGTGGAAATGATTTAGGCAATGTGAACCAACCAAAGTGGGGGCATCTCAAGGAACTCCATAACCTTTTATATTCATTG
>NW_017619781.1:0-13684 GCF_001879475.1 Ipomoea nil
TATTGTCTTTGTACGCATATTAACCTTTAATGTCGCTCAAGATAAATGTTAATCGACGCATTTAAAGATGTTGGCATTTACCACGGACTAAAGTTTCTATACATAAACCAACACACGTTCTGTTTCTGTATTACGCATATTAAGGTTTAATGTAGCGCACTTTAAAAGTGTAATCAACGCATATTAAGAATTAACTGCACGCAGGTAAAGTAGTAATAACACGTTTATAACGTGTTTAAGGTGCGCATATTAGTGAATAAATTGACACATTTCGTTTAATAATACCCGATCGAACATTTTCATATCAACAGTCGCATTCTGCTAGACTTAAAGTTGTCACATACGAACAGTCGCATTCATTAAGAATTTGCTATTTAAATCCACCATTATTCTTGACTCAAAACCTATCTCCTTCAAATACATTTTTGCTTTTCTACTCTACCTTGTAAAGAGAGTTTCAATGGCAGCCGAACCCACTCCGAAGTAGTTGGAAACCAACTTCGCGTAGGACTGCGCTGGAATTTCATTAGGGTTCGAGTGCTTCAAGTTGTTCGTTGCCAGAAACAAAAGGTTCTGAAAGAATCCGATCTATAGAGTGTGTACTTCACGATGTAGAGGTATTATTTTTTTTGAGTGTAATATAAATCTTAATATTTTATATTTATAAAATTTACTGTTGATGCATATGTTTTTTTTTTAAATAATTTCAGGGGACTTTTATTCATATGCACATTCCACAATTGTTTGCGCAAAGGCGCAACAGATTTGTGGAAGGAAAAGCTTATCTACTCAGTATATTTGACGTGGTCTATAATACCTACAGAAACAAGACATCTAGTCTCTGGTATATGCTGATGTTCTGTGAGAGAACTGGTGCATTATTACTGAAAGAAGATGCTGAGTTCCCAACATATGCTTATGACCGAGAAGATTATAATTTCGATCAAGAGGTGATCTACTGCATACTTACATTGTTTTTCCCCTTTTTATATATAATTTTATTGATGTATTTACAGTTTAGTAACTTTCACGATTTGATGGATGAACAGGTGCCTGATGCTCCTGTTGGAAACTTGGCTAATGAGGATTTAATCAATGAGGAGGCTGCGTAATAAGGATGAATAACGACGAAAATATCAAGATTTTTATGCGTATTATGTCATTATTTGTTGTTATTTTCGTCATACAATTTATTAATGAATAAAATTTATATGTTATCATTTTATGTCTATTATGTGATCTATTTTTTTTATCATTGAATATTTGCCTTTGTACGCATATTAAGCTTTAATGTCGCGCAAGTTAAATGTTAATCAACGCATGTAAAGACGTTGGCATTTACCACGGACCAAAGTTTCTATACATAAACTAACGCACATTCTGTTTCTGTACTACGCACATTAAGGTTTAATGTAGCGCACTTTAAAAGTGTAATCAACGCATATTAAGAATTAACTGCACGCAGGTAAAGTAGTAATAACACGCACATTAAGCTAGTAGCAGTGATTGTTAAACACAAATCAGTGATAAAAACAAAAACTAGTAATACCTGGACATTAAATTCAAGTATCTCAACTGTAAAAAGCGTTCTGAAATGAGTTAACTAAGTAGTTGTGTTTCATATTTGCTATCCATTTTCATTCTCGACTGTAAAGGCGTTGAAAAAATAGTCTGCTATGCCTTTTTCTTACCCTTTTGCTTGTCCTTATTTTTGAGGTTAAGTGGGCAAGTCCTGGTGTCATGGTGATCTCCTCTAACACCACAAAAATTGCACCTCCTGCCCTCTTCTTTTTCCATTGCCAACTCCTTGCTGCATTTGATACGCTTGCCGCTGCCTTGTTCTTTGCATGTTTCGGTGGAAGTATGTTGATCTCTGAAATTTCTGTTGATCCACAATATGATTCTATAACAGTCCTCCTGCTGTGCTGAGGGGACAATTTCTCCTTTCCTGACAGTAGCAGCTGTTTCTGTTCATTAATCACTTGGGAAAATGCAGTCAATTGCTCTATGTTTGAACCTTCCAGATCCATACAACAGTGTATATCAGACCACACTTTGTTCAGCAACATCTTCTTTTCATCCTTTGGTCCATTCTGATCGTAAATCACACTATCTATTTCAAATGTAGCTTTTAAAGATGCATCCTTAGTCCACCGATTAACCACGTACTTCAGAGGGATCCTTTCAAGGTCTCTAAAGACCACAAATATGTGTCTACACAACTGTCCAACCATCTCAAACATCTTGCAACTGCATTTGGCCTCATGGTCATTTACATTGTGCACCACAGTAAATCTTTTGTTCTTTCCATCCATAATATCATAGTGCAACATTCCACCGTCTTCTCTAACACTCAACACCATACATTTGCAACAGGAGGCACATATTTCTTCCTGAACTTGATAGAAAACAGTAATGGTGTAGACGATTGAAGCGTGCTTTTCAATCCCAGAGGCGTCTTCATATCTGGATTGTAGCCTTCGTTGTCACTGTTGAGCTTTGCATTTGTGTTACGTTGTAATTTAAGAGCACTGTCAAAGTTCATCATGAATTCAACTAGGCTTGATTGGGGACCAGTAAAACGGCTGTACGTGTAGTTCTCACTTTCGGAACGAGAAGTTGTCCTGAGTAGTCCTCCCATAAAGCCATCTCTAAAATACGCTGGGATCCAATGCTTTCTAGCCTCAAACATAGTTTTAAACCAGTTGTGTTCGACTAAGTTGTACTTTTCCATGAGCTCTCTCCACTGCTTCTCAAAATCAGGAGGTTCCAAAGATGACGTCCAAACGATTAAGTTCAGTTTGTTCCTAAATTCCTCATTCTTGTTCAGCGTAGGACCCACCTTTTCCCCAACTTTACACATGATGTGCCACATGCAATAACGATGCCTGGCTTGCTTGAAAACTGTTGGAATCGCCACTTTCATAGCTGGATCTTGATCGGTGACAATTATTCTTGGTTCCATACCCATTGCCTTTTTAAATTTTTCAAATAGCCAAACATAAGACTCAATGTCTTCTTTCAACAGTAGTCCAGCACCGAATGTTATACATTTTTTATGGTTATCAACTCCGGTGAAGGGTGTAAAAACCATATCGTACCTACAAGACAAAAAGCGTCATCACAGTATGCAGGTGTCAAACTACCGCACTTAGAGAATTAGAGTAACGCATATTAAGTATTAAAATAGCACACATATGTAATTGAGGTCTAATTCTGTAAATTCTGCATTAATATGCGAGACAGTAGCGTTTAAAATGCGTGGTATAAACGACAATGTGCACTTATTTATATTTCAACTCTTTTTCAATAAAACAGTGAACGTGTCTAAATCTTAACATGTCTCAACAGATCAGGCAATGCTAAATGTGTATTAATTAATGAAACGTACGCAAGAATGGGAGTAGAATAGTATATACATGTTTGTTGACTATGTGGCATCAAAAGAGACAACATCTCTAAATGCAGCAAAATTCTTTTTGACATTGGATCTGCCCAAAACAGTCTGCTCATCTGCTCATCTTCATCAACCTCGTAGTCAAAAGCAAATGCAGGGCACATCTCTTGTTTCTAATAAGATTATGCACCAGTATTTGTGCATCAGCTCCCAATATGTATGCTCTGAGATCCCTTCTGACATTTTTAAAGTCCACTACAGTTGCTCCAACTTCAGAGTAATCCCCCACAATCTGACTGTATAAACCGTCTGATTTTGATGCTCCAATATTTGCTTTAGCGCAGTTGAGTATAAACTTCTGGTGAACACTGGAGATGTTTCTATTTCCTTTAGAAACTGCCTTGCCAGAACCGAAGACATGCTGTGATTATGTTTTTCAATAAAAGTTGTAACTTGGTACCCAGCTGCTCCAATGTACTTAAACATAATCCTAGCTCTGCAACCAGTTCTGTTTGAAACCCTTCGCCGCTTTGGACGGGAAGGACCTTCCTGCATCTGCACTTGACTGCGAGTGAGAATGTTGAGCTCCTGTATTCTTAAATCCTTCTCTGTTGCAAACGATTTGCTTTTGAGTTTTGGTCCCGTCACGTGCTGTAACGACGGAACTAGACCTCGTGTCAAACCCGACTTTGGCAGCATAATGATTGTAGAATTCAATACCAGCATCCAATGTTTTAAAAATCATGTTTACTGCTGGTCTGATTTCATCTTCACAGTGAGGAGTCCAATATTGTGTCATTCCAGGAGATATGGTCAATGTATGACCATTGCTGCTGCTGCTGGGACTCAAACTGGGGTTGTTGGTAGATTGAAAGTCACTGGGAACTGTAACGTATAAGCATGATGTTATGATTGTGTTGTTGCAAGCCTCTACGTGCGTAAGGTGAACACTTAATATGCGTTAAGTTAAACAGATCTTTGTCAATATGGCAGATTTATAAAATAAAAGAGTATGTGCGGCAATTGAAAAATTAACGTGCTTCAGGGTAATAGTTAACGTGCGCATGTTGAACAGTTAATATGCGTGAGTGTTTGTTAAAATATTATGTCATTACTTAACGTGCGTCAGAGAGTCCAGTAACATAACATGCGTCTGGAAAGGAATTAATGTGCGTGTGCTCAACGGATAACATGTGTGAGGAAAACAGTAATATGTGCATTTTTAAAAATTATCATGCGGCTACCTAATCATCTACGTGCGTAAGGCTCTAGGCTCGGATTAATTAAAGTAGCTCAGTAATTCGGTGGTTAAGTTGCATGCTTAATGTGCGTGTAATTAAGACAAGAATGATGCCAATACAAGAGCAGATAAAATTAATTCCAAAAAAGCGATAGAATTTGGGCAATACCTCGATCGAATTCTTCCATTGTTCTTCGGTTGACGTTTTTGATGGGTTTAGGGTTTATTTTGACGAATATGATATTGAACGACGAAGAGAATAGATCTTATTGCCAATTCCGTAGAGATCGTAAATTCGTCTGAGATTAGGAAATATAGAAGATTAGGAATCAATGGTGAATTTTGAAAACGCTCGAAGAAGAAGAAGAACAGATTTTTTTTTTTAATATAATCAAAAGGACAAAAATGCCCTTAATGAGCAATTCGCGCTTAATTTTTGCTATTGATCTGATTCGTTCGATCAAGAGATACGTGGGGCTTAGATTCAACCTCATTATTCACGGGAAGGAGTAAATGCACGGGAGCCCTTTTGCTTGCTCATTCATACCTGCATGTGATTTTGTTGTAAAGGAGTAAGGACTAGTTCTTTTCCATTCTACACTTGCAATAGAACCCAAATTAAGGTATTCAGGTTTTCTCTCTGAGTACCTTTAAAAAAATTCGTGAATTTCTACTCTATGAATCTTATATATGTTACACCTCTTTCTTTGTTTATTTATCCATGAAAATGAGAAATTTATTTTTATTTATTTATTTAGGGTAAGATAGAGTAAACATACATCTTATTTTTCTAATCTTTATGTATGTTTCTGTATTTTAATTAGAATTGAATTTGGTGTTGTATTTGGATCGAGTTGCAGCTAAAGATGGAGGTAGTTGTTTGAATTCCCAGCAAAAATGGTTTAACCCAAACGCAAGAGAGGCGGTGAAGGCAACAACAAAGGCGACAAGGGCATGCAAGGGAAAGATGGTAGTGATGGAAGACAACAGCAATAAGGGGAAGATGATAATAAAGACTTCCAATTCCAAAGACGATATCCTAGTTCTATCTGATTTGGATTTGCAGAACTATGAAACGGTAGCAGAATCGCTCCACAAACAAATGCTTGAGGTGAAGGCATGGAAGGAGAGATCATCTGAAGTGAAGGAGGAAAAAGAAAAAGAAGAAGAAAGCTAGCCCTGCAGAATGGGAAGAAGCCCCTGGCAGTCCAGCTTCAAGAACGTAACTTGTAATTCACAAATTGAGGATTGTTTCCAGACTGCAATCAATAAGATTGCTGCAAATGGTTACAGTATGGAGCAGGCAGAATGGGGCGTGCTGAATAGCGGGTTTTATATTGGGAACTATTACGATATCACTTCAAACATTGTAGCGGCTGCCATGGCGTTCCTGGCTGAGCAGAAGGAGTTTGATCCCTCTCAGCGCTACATATTTGGCCAGTGTAGAAAACTTGGCGAATTATGCGTTGGTGGAAATGGTGAATGTGGTGAAACAAGTAAAACCATATCTAAGTGTGTCTGATGCAATATGGCTACTCTTCTTATTCCATCTCAACCTCATACAAGCAGCCTCGGAAGCACAGTCTGTAAACCATTTTAGCTCCACCAATCCAAAAGGATCATCATCTTCGTCTTCCAACAAAGAAGACATGTTTCTGCAGAAGGGGATAATGGCGGGGAAGAAGGAGAAAACTGTGTATGATATGCCTACTGTTACCACCATCGTTCCAGAATTGGAAGGAGGCAAACGGGGAAGAAAGGCAACTGGGAAAGCCCCTGCAAGCTCAAGGAAGGTGACAATGAAAATGAAAACCCAAAGTAGTAGGAGCATTATTATTATCTCAGAAAGAAAACCTGCAAAAACCCCAAAAACAACAGATAAAGATGAAATGTTAGCACGAAGGTCGGGCAGGCAGCTCAGAAGCTGAGGAGAAACAATGAAGAGAAGAAGATGTTGAGGCAGGAGAAGGAGGCTGCAACAGCTGATAAGTGCACTCATAATGCGAAGAACATTTCTGAGTTGGATGTTGCACTAAACAATGTTAAGTACATGATGGAAACGGCTACTACTACTCTTCTTAAGCTCCAGGAGGAACACACTATGCTGCTGAAAAACCTAGAGGATTCAAAACTGGCTTTCCTTTCCCCAAATCAAAATTTGCAGGAGATTAAGCTGAGGGAACAGGAGTTGCTTAAGCAGTGCAGTAAATCGGGAGGCGGAGAGAAGGTTTTTGCAGGAAGATCTTGCACGTCTCAAGCCCGAATCAGCCAAGTTGCAGCAACAAATAGATAAAGCTAGGAAGCGCGAACATGAGTTTTGAGGTATATATATGCTTATTATTAATTGCATAATGTCAGTTTTTCTCTGATTTGCCTTGAGGCTCATATATACAATTTTGGACAACTGTCATATATGGGTGTTAACTTATCTTTCTGCAGGTTCTCCGACAGAATGAAGAGAGGGAGAAGATAAAGCTTCTGGAGAAGGCCGAGTTGCTGAGGAGGGAAAGGCAAGAAATGAATGAGAAGGCAAAAATAGAGGTGGATAAGTTGATAGCAAAGACAGAAGAGAATAGGGTTAAGTATGAGGAACGCATGAAGGAGCTAAGAGCTCGAATCTCTGCACTTAAACTGGGGGCTGAAAGTGGTTCAAGTTCTGGGAAAGCTGAATCTGCAGCAGAAATGAAACGACGCGAAAAGGAATGTGTTATGTGTTTTGAGTGTGAATAGAACAGTATTTCTCCTCCCATCCGCTCATCTGGATTTTTGCGAAGAGTGCAGTGAGCTTCACGAAAGACTGGGAATGAATGATTGTCCTACTTGTCGAACCCCAATCATGCAGCGGATCCATATCCGTTTTCCTCCTCCCCGAAAGCCATATGACAACAAGAAGCTAGCTTTACATACTAAATGTTTGCAACTTACCTTTTAAAAATTCACAATTAGTGATTGACCCGGCCTGTATTGTATGTACAATTATACTGTGGACCGCAGTCCACAAAGCTTTGTGGCATGCGGTCCAAAAATGGCGCCATTTCTTTAAGTAAAGAAATGGCGCGTCGTTATAGTTAACAGAGCGCGCATGTTTGGTGTATTAATTACCAACTGAAACTACAGTGTATCTAAACTGACAATGCCTCACGTATTATTTTTATATTATCAAATGAAACTGCAATTGAATTGAAATGAAACTGTAGTTGTGTTGAAATGAAACTGCAGTGTATATAAAATGAAACTGAATAACATTTCACATATTTGAGTGTATATTGTGCAATGAAACTGTAGTTATATCGAAATGATAATGTAGTCGTGTTTTAATGAAACTATAGTGTATATAAAATAAAATAAAATAACATTTTCACATATTTGAGTATATAAATATCGAATGAAACTGTAGTTATAATATCGAAATGAAAATGTAGTTGTGTTGAAATAAAATTACAGTGTATAAAAAATGAAACTGAATAACAAAATTACTTTTTGCGGAACGACGCAAAATAATTGCCGTTTCTTTTCATTAAACAAAACAACGTCGTTTAGAAGCTCGGTGCATAATTCATTATGCACCGCGGAACACGATATACTTTACGTTATTGTATTCACAAATTCACAAAACTTAAAAACACAATTTATATTCTAGAAGTTCACAATTTCAATACTAATAAACCAACCCTCATGGACACATTTAGAAGTCTTATTAATATTGGGTTGAATTGTGGGCTTCATTTTAGTTTGAATTCCCAACTAAATGCAATGCAACCCAAATTACGTTGTCCTAAGTTTAAGTTTTAGATCCGAAAAAAGTTTTCTCTCTAGAGTCTCTAGGGTTTTTGCCGTCCTACTAGGTTTTCCTAGGTTTTCAACAACGATCGGTGATTTTATCCGGCAAGATGGCCGGCGAACTGCGACAACGAAACGACGTGGGGGTTAGCGACATGCAGCGGCAAACAGATGAATTAATGGAGCCTATGCCAGCGGCGAACAGATGCACACATGGAACCCCCCATGGCAGCCGACAGCGGCGGAACTAGCGGCCGAGGTTGAGGCAGTCACGCAGCGCTGGGCGGACTGGGCTTTCGAGGAGGATGCTGCTGCCTTTGTGCCGGTCGTAGAGGGTGAAGCGGACGACCCTGGGACTGAGGAGGAGACGTGAAGGGTGGTAGGACGTTTCCTCACGCAGAAGATGATTAAACACGATTTCATGCGGCAGGTTCTTGCATCAATGTGGCAGCCGGTTAGAGGGGTACAGGTAACGGAGATTCAGAAGGGTTTATTCTTATTTGTTTTCTTCCATAAAACAGATATGGATTAGGTTCTGAATGGTGGTCCTTGGGCGTTTGAGAATAACGCTTTGGTGTGCCGGGAGGTCGGGGAAGGAATGTTGCCCGGGGAGATACAACTGAATACGATTGATATGTGGATACAGTTACATGATATGCCCAAGGGGTATACATCTCAGGCTATTCTGGAACATGCGGGAAATATTCTAGGTACCTTTATTAAGCATGATGACCGGTTTGAGGGGGCCCCGTGGCTAACCTTCCACCGTATTCGGGTATCAATACCGGTTGATCGGCCACTCCAGAGGGGAATGAAATTGATGAAGAGGGATAAGACTACTGCATGGGTCATTTTCCGGTATGAAAGGCTTCACAAGTTTTGCTATTTTTGCGGGTGTATGGGGCACTTGCACACTTTTTGCATCCGAGCTAGGGATGCGGGAATTCCATTTGGAGCGGTACTCGTATGGTCCGGACATGCGTGCTGGCGGATCCCGGAGCGCTCCTAGAGCGGTTGGGGATAGCTGGCTCGTGCCGGTAGGAGGGAGGCCGCGTCCGGTGGGAATTCGGGAGCCGGTGATCAGTCCGGCAGTGGTGGGGCCGGATGGTGGCAGTGGCGTGCGATCTGGAATGGCGGAGGAGGACTGTTTGGTGGCGTCGGCTAAGCGGTAGAGACAGGTGCGCGCTGAGGAGGAGGAGGTGGTGCGAAGTGGTAGGGATGTGACCATGCAAGATGGTTCAAAAAACTTGTCCATGGCGGGAGCTGGCGCCCAGCGCCGCCCGTCATCATGAGTACATTAAGCTGGAACTGTCGTGGCTTAGGCAATCCACGCACAGTTCGAGAGATTGTGGACATAGCGTCCCGTAAGAAGCCAGAGTTTGTGTTTTTTATGGAGACCAAGGTGGGACGGATACATGCAGAACGGATCCGTGTCAGGCTTGGGTATGACGGTTTGTTTTATGTTGACAATGATGGTTTGAGTGGTGGAATGGCTCTCCTCTGAAGAAGAATAATTCAGTTAGGTTGTTGAGTTACTCGCCGAATCATATAGATGTGGAGGTGGATTACTCTGGAAAGATGTGGCATATGACATGTTTCTATGGCGTCCCGGATCGAAATAAGAGGGAGGAGTCTTGGGATTTATTGAGCACGTTAAAGAGTCGATCGTTGCTACCCTGGGTAGCGATAGGGGATTTTAATAATCTCTTATACCAGCATGAGAAAAGAGGGGGAAACCTGTACCCGAATAGCCTGCTCTGGGGTTTTGGGGAGGCGGTGGATGGCTGTGGTCTGATGCAAATGCCCATGAGAGGCTATAAGTTTACATGGGAGAAGGGGAAAGGGACGCAGAATTAGATAGAGGAGAGGCTGGACAAGGTCTTGATAACGGATGAGTGGGGGGTTCTGAACGATAATGCATGGGTGGAGAACTTACGAACTCGAGCATCGGATCACACGGACCTTTTGAGATGGCTTGGTTGTTGGACGAGGGATGTAAGAATGTGGTAGAAACAGCCAGGGAAGATGGGAGAATGGAGAGTTTGCTGCATTGTCAGCAATTATGTGGTGAGAGATTGATGCGGTGGGGAGGGGATCAATTCCATATTAAGCAGCTACGGCATAGACAGGAAATTATTCGACACAGACGGGATCCGGTGGACATTCCTGAGGAGAATGTTGATGGTCATGGGTTTTAGTGAAAAGTGGGTGCAGCTTATTATGTTATGTGTAACGACTGTAGATTACACGATAATGGTGAACGGAGTGCCAGGGGGGCGCGTGAAACCTACAAGGGGGCTCAGGCAAGGGATCCTCTATCCCCGTATTTTTTTATTATTTGTGCAGAAGCACTTTCGATGATATTACAGTATGAGCAAATGGCAGGATCAATACATGGGTGTAGAGTAGCAAGAGGGGCACCACCTGTATCACATCTATTTTTTGCAGACGACAACCTTCTATTTTTTAAAGCGAATATCCAGGAGGCCGGAGTAATCAAGCAATGCCTAGCGAGGTATGAGAATTTGTCTGGCCAAGTGGTGAATTATAATAAATCCAATATCTGTTTTAGCCAGGAACACCCATGAGGGTCAGAGGGCGCAAGTAGCCAACTGTTTAGAAGTTGAACATGCAGCCAATTTTGGGAAATATCTGGGTCTACCATCTTTTGTGGGGAGAAATAAGAGGGCTGTTTTTTCTTATGTGGAGGAGAAGATCAAGCAGGGAATTGGTTCATGGAGTAAAAAAGTTATTATCTCAGGCTGGTAAAGAAGTGTTATTAAAATGTGTAGCACAATCTATGCCTACCTTTTCTATGAGTGTATTTTTGCTACCTGAGACTGTGTGCCAGTCGATTGAATGAACTATGAATAAATTCTGGTGGGGAAATTGTAGGGACAAGGGAATACATTGGAAAGCTTGGGATAAATTGTGTATCCCAAAGAAGTGTGGGGGAGTGGGTTTTAAGGAGCCTGAGGGTTTTCAACCTTGCTATGCTAGGAAAATAGGCATGGCGTTTTCTGACAAACCCGGAATCGCTAGTAGCAAAAATTTATAAGGCACGATATTACCCCACAACTGGTTTTGTTGATGCAACTATTGGGAACTGCCCAAGTTATTGCTGGAGGAGTATTATGGCGGCGTATGCAATGGTAATCTCGTGGGTACATAGAAGAATTGGAAATGGGCAGACAACTTTAATATGGGGACACCCGTGGCTGCTAGATAACCCTAGCCCCTTGGTTCAAACAGATATGCCAGAAGAGTTAAGGGAAGCACGAGTGGCAGGTTTGATTGATTTACAAACAAATACATGGGATCCACATATTTTATCTGACCTGTTTATTCCAAAGGATGTGAGCCGAATAAGTATGATTCCTATTAGCCCTGACTATGATGACTCATGGTACTGGATGGGTGACCCCAAAGGGACGTATACAGTGAAGAACGCATATAGGCGAATTGTTGGGGAATACGAGAGTAGCCCAGCCATGTTTGATAAATGGATCCAGATGTGGAAATTAAAAGTCCCACCAAGTGGAAGACATTTTTGTGGAGGACATATGTGATATTTTACCCACTACCACTAATTTGATTATAAAGAGGGTAGATGTGGACCCTATATGCCCAATGTGTGCTTTAGATCATGAAGATGTGTTACATGCTTTAGTGCTCTGTGAATATTCTACACTTGTATGGAATATAACACAATTGCCTATCACTAATATTATTGCAGATTCTTTTACAACATGGCTAATGGGGGTTCTGGCGGTCTTAACGGAAGAGCAAACCCGGTTATTGGTAGCTGTGTTGTACCATATTTGGAGAAGCCGCAACTCAGCAGTGTGGAAGGGATCTATGATGCGGCCGATCGATGTTGGAAGGGTGGCTGCCGCGGCTGTGCATGCATACGGTGCCGCACAACACGCCAGGCAGCGTCGGCCTCACCACCACGGACGGGCAGGGCACGGATGCCAACAGGCTCAGATGTTATGTGGATGCGGGTTTTCGCCAGGACACTGGGGAGGCCATGTACGGTATTATACTGATATCCCCAGAGGGTTCTTTCGTAGTGCGAAAAATGGCAAATTGCCCGTTTGTTTTTCACCATTTATGGCAGAGGCACAGGCATATAAGGAGGCACTATCCTGGCTACTGGAAAGGAACAACACATCAGTCAGTCTACTTACGGATTGCATGGTTCTACGTACGACTATGCGGCAGCAGGACTCACCAATACATTCGTATGTTGGAGTCACAATAGATCAGTGTAGAACACTTATGTCTCTATTTAGTTATATTTCGTTGGATTATGTCTCTAGACAGGTTAATTTACATGCTCATACTTTAGCTTCCTTAGCTTTCATTCAGGATCATGCTATGTACTGGGATTCTATCCCTCTTGACGCTATTATAGCTTTGATTCATTAATACAATATGCGGATTGGTTTTCAAAAAAAAAAAATGCAATGCAACCCTAATCGCATAATGCAAATTAAAGTAAATTTTGAGATTGTTTAAACTATTTTTAACTTACTTTTAATTTCAGTCTCATATATAGATTTTATTTGATGTGTTAAACATCGTGTCAAATAAAATAACCTCTTACAAAATGAATTGAATTATGTATATATAATTCTTTATGCTTATTAATCATTTATGTATTAATTATTCTCAATATAAATAGAGATACTACACTACACATAACAAGTATATAAAACTCTACTACTTCTAGTCAAGTTTGAAGTTCGGACTAATGTTCAAAGATAAGTTACATATTTTTTTAGATAATAAAATTGAATTCAAATTTTATATGTTATTAATTAAACTTAAATAATATAAAATAAATAAATAAAATTAAGGTTTATAAGCCATAATAAATTTACTTCGTAATATAAACTTACATACGTTACACTTCTAAACGTGAGAGATTGACAAAATTTTGAACACGTTACATTTCTAAACGTGTGAGATTGACAAAATTTTAAATCAGTGCAAATGTATTGTCAATCTCTCACGTTTAGAAGTGTAACGTATGCAATTATTATATACATTACACTTCTATATGTAGAGATTGACAAAAATTATGATTGCATAAGTTACACTTCTAAACGTGTGATATTGACAAAATTTTGAATCAATGTCAAATGTATTGTCAATAATCTCTCACGTTTAGAAGTATAACGTATACAATTATTACATTTACATTTAACATACATGTTTTTGTTGCAATCTTATTTTATATAAATTAAATTTTATTTGTCATT
>NW_017619782.1:5000-7500 GCF_001879475.1 Ipomoea nil
CGAGTGTGCCTAAGTTGCGGACTCATGCGGAACGAGTGTGCCTAAGTAGCGGACTTGTGCGGAACGAGCGTGCCTAAGTGCCGGACTTGTGCGGAACTAGCGTGCCTATGTTGCGGACTTATGCGGAACGATGGTGCCTACGTTGCGGGCATATGCGGAACGAGTGTGCCTAAGTTGAGGACTCATGCAGGACGATGGTGCCTAAGTTGCGCAACGAGGGTGCCTAAGTTGCGGACAGTTGCGGACTTATGCGGAGCAAGGGTGCCTAACTTGCGGACAGTTGCGGAACGAGTGTGCCTAAGTTGCGCAACGAGGGTGCCTAAGTTGCGGACAGTTGCGGACTCATGCGGAGCAAGGGTGCCTAACTTGCGGACAGTTGCGGAACGAGTGTGCCGAAGTTGCGGACTTGTGCGGAACAAGGGTGCCTAAGTTGCGGACTTATGCGGAACGAGTGTGCCTACGTTGCGGGCATATGCGGAACGAGTGTGCCTACGTTGCGGGCATATGCGGAACGAGTGTGCCTAAGTTGCGGACTCATGCGGAACGAGGGTGCCTAAGTTGCGGACTCATGCGGTACGAGGGTGCCTAAGTTGCGGACTCATGCGGTACGAGTGTGCCTACGTTGCGGGCATATGCGGAACGAGGGTGCCTAAGTTGCGGACTCATGCGGAACGAGGGTGCCTAAGTTGCGGACTCATGCGGTACGAGGGTGCCTAAGTTGCGGACTCATGCGGTACGAGGGTGCCTAAGTTGCGGACTCATGCGGTACGAGGGTGCCTAAGTTGCGGACTCATGCGGTACGAGGGTGCCTAAGTTGCGGACTCATGCGGTACGAGGGTGCCTAAGTTGCGGACTCATGCGGTACGAGGGTGCCTAAGTTGCGGACTTATGCGGAACAAGGGTGCCGAGGTTGCGGAATTATGCGGTACGAGTGTACCCAAGTTGCGGACTTATGCGGTACGAGGGTGCCCAAGTTGCGGACTTATGCGGTACGACGAGGGTGCCCAAGTTGCGGAATTATGCGGTACGAGGGTGCCGAGGTTGCGGACTTATGCGGTACGAGGGTGCCCAAGTTGCGGAATTATGCGGTACGAGGGTGCCGAGGTTGCGGACTTATGCGGTACGAGGGTGCCCAAGTTGCGGACTTATGCGGAACGAGGGTGCCGAGGTTGCGGCATTATGCGGTACGAGGGTGCCCAAGTTGCGGACTTGTGCGGAACGAGGGTGCCCAAGTTGCGGACTTATGCGGAACGAGGGTGCCGAGGTTACGGAATTATGCGGTACGAGGGTGCCGAGGTTGCGGACTTATGCGGTACGAGGGTGCCCAAGTTGCGGAATTATGCGGTACGAGGGTGCCGAGGTTGCGGACTTATGCGGTACGAGGGTGCTTTAGTTGCGGAATTATGCGGTACGAGGGTGCCGAGGTTGCGGACTTATGCGGTGCCCAAGTTGCAGACTTATGCGGAACGAGGGTGCCGAGGTTGCGGACTTATGCGGTACGAGGGTGCCCAAGTTGCGGACTTATGCGGAACGAGGGTGCCGAGGTTGCGGCATTATGCGGTACGAGGGTGCCCAAGTTGCGGTACGAGAGTGCCCAAGTTGCGGAAAGTTGCGGTACGAGAGTGCCCAAGTTGCGGACTTATGCGGAACGGGGGTGCCGAGGTTGCGGAATTATGCGGTACGAGGGTGCCCAAGTTGCGGAAAGTTGCGGTACGAGGGTGCCCAAGTTGCGGAAAGTTGCGGTACGAGGGTGCCCAAGTTGCGGACTTATGCGGTACGGGGGTGCCGAGGTTGCGGAAAGTTGCGGAACGGGGTGGCCGAGGTTGCGGAAAGTTGCGGTACGGGTGTGCCGAGGTTGCGGAAAGTTGCGGTACGGGGGTGCCGAGGTTGCGGAAAGTTGCGGTACGGGGGTGCCGAGGTTGCGGAAAGTTGCGGTACGGGGGTGCCGAGGTTGCGGAAAGTTGCGGTACGGGTGTGCCGAGGTTGCGGAAAGTTGCGGTACGGGTGTGCCGAGGTTGCGGACTTATGCGGTACGAGGGCGCCGAGGTTGCGGAAAGTTGCGGTACGGGTGTGCCGAGGTTGCGGAAAGTTGCGGTACGGGGGTGCCGAGGTTGCGGAAAGTTGCGGTACGGGTGTGCCGAGGTTGCGGAAAGTTGCGAAACGGGGTGGCCGAGGTTGCGGAAAGTTGCGGTACGGGGGTGCCGAGGTTGCGGACTTATGCGGTACGAGGGCGCCCAAATTGCGCACAGTTGCGGACGGATGCGGAAAATATCACGCAACAGAGGTTCACCCGCCAGCCACCCCAGTACTTTTACGACGGTTCTGTGTTATGCCTTGGCCTATGTCGTTTTACGTCGTTCTCGTGCCAAAATGGCATATACATTTGTTTTAGAGCTTATTGTACTACTTAATTAGTGAGGCAAACGAAATGCCATATATTCCTCTCACATTCCCAACAATCCCAAGTACTTGGCTAAGTCAGACAAGGAACTTTGCGGAC
>NW_017619783.1:0-2568 GCF_001879475.1 Ipomoea nil
CCCAAGAGTGATCATCTGACCGCAGCCAGGAATATGAACCGTAGCTCATGTAAAAACATTTGATCGCAACCCTTAATTCTGACCGCATCCAGCTTCTGAACCGCAGCTCAGGAATAACCAATTTGATCGCAACCAAATTGGGGTATCATGCATGCATAACACATAACAAGCACATGCAACCCACATTAACACATTGGGGAAAGGGAGAAAATGTATATAATGAAACCTATGCGTGGTCATCCACATACTAGGATTAATCCTAAGGGTTCATACTTCTTTCACCTATGCCAATCGGATACCAATTCGACTAGCATGCGATATATAAGACTCTTTTATCCTACGAACGGTACCCGAAACATCAAACTAGATTTAGGCACGATAAACGGAGTCCGTTGGGACACCTCGAGGGTCGGGAAACATCAAACGGGGAAGCCGAAGTCCCAAGTTGGGCAATTTCCAGCGGGTAGCCGTGGGTGGAGGATCACCCGCCGGCTGCCCGCCGGTGATAAACCTCCGGGCAGCGGTGCCTGGCGGGCAGTCGTCTGCCCCCGCTGCTGCTGCCTGGGCGGCGTCACTTTCGGGCAGCGGGTAGGTGGCGGGTCCCCTACCCCCCACCTACCCCCCACTGACTCTTTATCAAAATAAACGTCCCGAAACCCATGCTTAGACACTTTTAAACGCAATTGATGACACTACGTAGACAATTAACGGATCAAAAGCAAGAACCATACAGCACACATCCTATCATGATTTCTAAACATAATCAACCCCCGAACATGCGAATTCCCATCCAAATACATCAAGAATATCACAATACGAATTTCACGATTCATCCTAGGGCTCTAATCATATTTAAATCATCAAGATCATAGTTCATCTTTTAACATCAAGAAACATCAAGATTCATCAGAACATCACATAATCATCAAGAACCTCTTATCATCATCAAGATCATCAAGATCACACATAAAATCACTCACCAATTATCAAGATCATATCATCAATATCATAAACGATTCATCAAGACACAAGCGTAGAGAAGAAGCCAAAGAAGATAATTATAGCAAAGAAAATAGGTTTTGTTAAGACATGGGTTACCTCTTAGCCTTAGTTAATCATCCCTTGGCTATTAAGGTTCTTCTCTAAGATTTCCCATCCGATTGATCTCCCTAGGCTTGGTGTGGGGAATCTCCCGGGAATATTTTTGTGTAATATAACTATGGTGGTAAGGGTTCTAATTGCTTTCTAGTCCCCTATTTATAGAATCAGGAATCCTAATCATAATCTGAATAATAAAGGCCTACTTTCTTTATTCCTAATAGATATACAGGTCTGGGATTCCTAATTAGAATCTGACTAGTAAAATGTTTACTCTCTTTATTCCTAATAGGCTTAAGACTCTAGTTTAGGCAAGGGTCTACAATCCATGGTGGACCACATTAATTGATTAAAGGGAATCCTAACCAATTTAAATCCTTTTTAATTATTATTAACGGAATTAATTAAATAATTAATCCGGGATTGGAGGCCGTAACACGGGGTGTTACAATTAGTCCCTTTTGTTGTGCATCCCTTGGGTTTTTTCTATCCTTCTTTTGACCCAAAGTGGCAAGTGGTTTGACCGGATCCCATTGTCGGACTTTTGCCTCCACCGTGTGTTGGGTTTGTGACTCGTGGGTCTATGGGTTAGTCCTCCTTCTCACGCTAATTTAATTGACTTTATCTTTTATTTATAAAAATTTCTAAATAATTAAAATAAACAAGTGATTTCACTAAGAGGGTGGTTTACAGGGTTCACAGATCATCCTAAGCAGAATTCTTCTCCCTGATTTTCTTCTGATGGATTCGCGGATCCTCGTCTCCTAGGGCCATGTTTTCTGTGTCGAAGTTGCCCTCATTTTCAAGACCAGCCTGTGTGCGGCTCATGACGAATACCTTCCCGGCTTATTATTATTATTATTATTATTATTTAAAAAGGGAGCTACGCGTTGCTCCCCGGCCTTTTGTTTTTCCACTTTTCCAACCATCCCACATCGGTGAAAAAAGTGGGGATGAAGCTTTGAGGCTCCTTTCTGAATGAACCATTAGAAGTTTAATTTCTTCTCTCTCTCTCTCTCTCTCTCTCTCTCTCTATATATATATATATATATATATATATATAATATATATATATAATATATATATATATATATATATATATATATAAAGGGTGTTTTGGGGAAAATTTAGATTTTTCCCAAATCGCTAATTGCAAAATGATGTAAAATGTAGTGTCTGCAAAAGTAACGGTTTGCGGTTGCTTTACCAAATAGTTTTTTTTTTTGTGGTGTGTGATGGTCAAATTGTCAAAAATGACACCAAACATGACCATGGTAAAGTTGGCTCTAGAGGGAAGTTTGTCCCCAATACAAGTACTATTATTAGCTACTACCCTTTGAGAAGACTATAGTATGTAGCTCATACTCTAAATTCTTCATTCTCAATACTTGCCATTAGCCTTTTCCTCTTTAGATTACTTCATTGCAAACCTTACGAAACCCAAATAGCCTTTACTTAAGTCGCCATCTC
>NW_017619784.1:2500-5000 GCF_001879475.1 Ipomoea nil
AGCGTGCCTAAGTTGCGGACTTGTGCGGAACGAGCGTGCCTACGTTGCGGGCATATGCGGAACGAGTGTGCCTACGTTGCGGGCATATGCGGAACGAGTGTGCCTAAGTTGCGGACTCATGCGGAACGAGTGCGCCTAAGTTGCGGACAGTTGCGGAACGAGTGTGCCTAAGTAGCGGACAGTTGCGGAACGAGTGTGCCGAAGTTGCGGACTTGTGCGGAACGAGTGTGCCGAAGTAGCGTGCCTACGTTGCGGACTCATGCGGAACGAGTGTGCCTACGTTGCGGGCATATGCGGAACGAGTGTGCCTAAGTTGCGGACTCATGCGGAACGAGTGTGCCTAAGTGCCGGACTTGTGCGGAACGAGTGTGCCTACGTTGCGGGCTCATGCGGAACGAGTGTGCCCAAGTTGCGGACTTATGGGGTACGAGCGTGCCTAAGTTGCGGACTCATGCGGAACGAGTGTGCCTAAGTGCCGGACTTGTGCGGAACGAGTGTGCCTACGTTGCGGGCTCATGCGGAACGAGTGTGCCCAAGTTGCGGACTTATGGGGTACGAGGGTGCCTAAGTTGCGGACTTATGCGGAACGAGGGTGCCTAAGTTGCGGGCTTATGCGCAACGTTGGTGCCTAAGTTGCGGACTCATGCGGTACGAGGGTGCCGAGGTTGCGGAATTATGCGGTACGAGGGTGCCGAGGTTGCGGACTTATGCGGAACGAGGGTGCCGAGGTTGCGGAATTATGCGGTACGAGGGTGCCCAAGTTGCGGAAAGTTGCGGTACGAGGGTGCCCAAGTTGCGGAAAGTTGCGGTACGAGAGTGCCCAAGTTGCGGAAAGTTGCGGTACGAGAGTGCCCAAGTTGCGGAAAGTTGCGGTACGAGGGTGCCCAAGTTGCGGACTTATGCGGAACGAGGGTGCCGAGGTTGCGGACTTATGCGGTACGAGGGTGCCGAGGTTGCGGACTTATGCGGTACGAGGGTGCCGAGGTTGCGGACTTATGCGGTACGAGGGTGCCGAGGTTGCGGACTTATGCGGTACGAGGGTGCCGAGGTTGCGGACTTATGCGGTACGAGGGTGCCGAGGTTGCGGAAAGTTGCGGTACGGGTGTGCCGAGGTTGCGGAAAGTTGCGGTACGGGTGTGCCGAGGTTGCGGAAAGTTGCGGTACGGGTGGGCCGAGGTTGCGGAAAGTTGCGGTACGGGGGTGCCGAGGTTGCGGAAAGTTGCGGTACGGGGGTGCCGAGGTTGCGGAAAGTTGCGGTACGGGTGGGCCGACGTTGCGGAAAATTGCGGTACGGGTGGGCCGACGTTGCGGAAAATTGCGGTACGGGGGTGCCGAGGTTGCGGAAAGTTGCGGTACGGGTGGGCCGAGGTTGCGGAAAGTTGCGGTACGGGTGGGCCGAGGTTGCGGAAAATTGCGGTACGGGGGTGCCGAGGTTGCGGAAAGTTGCGGTACGAGGGTGCCCAAGTTGCGGACTTATGCGGTACGAGAGTGCCCAAGTTGCGGAAAATTGCGGTACGGGGGTGCCGAGGTTGCGGACTTATGCGGAACGGGTGTGCCGAGGTTGCGGAAAGTTGCGGTACGGGTGTGCTGAGGTTGCGGAAAGTTGCGGTACGAGGGTGCCGAGGTTGCGGAAAGTTGCGGTACGAGGGTGCCGAGGTTGCGGAAAGTTGCGGTACGAGGGTGCCCAAGTTGCGGACTTATGCGGAACGGGGGTGCCGAGGTTGCGGACTTATGCGGAACGAGGGTGCCGAGGTTGCGGACTTATGCGGAACGAGGGCGCCCAAATTGCGCACAGTTGCGGACGGATGCGGAAAATATCACGCAACAGAGGTTTACCCGCCTGCCACCCCAGTACTTTTACGACGGTTCTGTGTTATGCCTTGGCCTATGTCGTTTTACGTCGTTCTCGTGCCAAAATGGCATATACATTTGTTTTAGAGCTTATTGTACTATTTAATTAGTGAGGCAAACGATATGCCATATATTCCTCTCACATTCCCAACAATCCCAAGTACTTGGCTAAGTCAGACAAGGAACTTTGCGGACAGCTGGGCATAAATTTGGACATCGTCGTTTTCAATGAAATAATCATCCAAACGCTTTGAAATTTACCAAGCATTGTTAAAATGCTCTAAACTAAAGGACCATGCAATAACATTTGAAAAAAAATGCACGGAACCACCCGAAATGACCGTGTGATTTACGGGACAAACCGTGTCTACTGCTGTCACTGGGGTTTTTTTTTTTTTAACTACTATAGGGGGGGTATGGTAGTTGAGGTGCCGGTCGACTTTTTTCGGAACGTGTTGGGACGGGCCCCCCTCGTCCCGTAGGCCTCGTACGAGTGTTCCCGCCGCTCGTACGTATTATTGGGGACCGGCATAGACCCATCGGAGTCGCAAGGCGGGGCGGCGCACCGGACGGAGACGGACATGCAAAAAAACATCATTGGCACGTGAATTCGGTCAATCGAGCAAACGTGAATCTGCAATATACCGTC
>NW_017619785.1:0-9214 GCF_001879475.1 Ipomoea nil
TTTCTAATATTATAAAATAATAGAGTAATACAATTCCTATTGTAATCAACCAATCTAAACTATATATAAAACAAATTCTGAAATTTTTATTCCCGCCCAATTCCTAAAAAATCTCTCTTCCTAATAAAATATATTGATTTCTACTTTTCAATTCATACAATAATTCTGCGTTAAAATTCAATTCTAATATTATAAAATAATAGTGTAATACAGTTCTATTGTAATCAATCAATCTACATCTATATATATAATAACAAAATTCTGAAAATTTTAACTTCCAGCCCAATTCCGAAAAATCTCTATCTTTCTAATAAAATATATTCATTTTCTACTTTCTCATTCGTACAATAATTCTGCATTAAAATTCTATTCTAATATTATAAAATAATAGTGTAATACATTTTCTCTTGTAATCAATCAATCTATACTATATATAATAACAAAATCCTGAAATTTTAACTTTAATTTCCGCCCAATTACCTAAAAAATTTCACTTCCTAATAAAATATATTGATTTCTACGTTCTCATTCGTACAATAATTCTGTGTTAAAATTCTATTCAAATATTATAATATAATAGTGTAATACAGTTCCAATTGTAATCAATCAATCTACACTATATATTAATTAGAAAATCCTGAAATTTTAAATTTCCGTCGAATTTCTAAAATATCTGTCTTCCTAATAAATATATTGATTTCTACTTTCCCATTCGAACAATAATTATGCGTTAAAATTCTATTCTAATATTATAAAATAATAGTGTAATACAGTTCCTATTGTAATCAATCAATCTACACTATATATAATAACAAAATCCAGAAGTTTTAACTGTCCGCCGAATTCCTAAAAAATCTGTCTTCCTTATAAAATATATTGATTTCTACTTTCCCATAAGTACAATAATTCTTCGTTAAAATTCTATTCTAATATTATAAAATAATAGTGTAATACAATTCAATTGTAATCAATCAATCTATACTATATTTAATAACAAAATCCTGAAATTTTAACTTTCCCCAATTCCTAAAAAATATCTCTTCCAATAAAATATTGACTTCTACTTTCCAATTCGTACAATAACTCTGCGTTAAAATTCTATTTTAATATTTTTAAAATAATAGTGTAATACAATTCCTATTGTAATCAATCAATGTATACTATATATAATAACCAAATCCTGAAATTTTAACTTCTCGCCCAATTCATAAAAATCTCTTTTTCCTAATAAAATATATTGATTTCTATATTCCCTTCGTAAAATAATTCTGCGTTAAAATTCGATTTTTTATTATAAAATAATACTGTGATACAATTCCTATTGTAATTACAATTCCTATTGTAATCAATCAATCTATTCTATACTATATATATAATAACAAAATCCTGAAATTTTAACTTCCCGCCCAATTCCTAAAAAATCTCTCTTCCTATTAAAATATATTGATTTCTACTTTCTGATTCGTACAATAATTCTGCATTAAAATTCTATTCGAATATTATAAAATAATAGTGTAATACAATTCCTATTGTAATTAACCAATCTAAACTATATATAATAACAAAATTCTAAAATTTTTATTTCCCGCCCAATTCCTAAAAAATCTCTCTTCCTAATAAAATATATTGATTTATACTTTTCAATTCGTACAATAATTCTGCGTAAAATTCTATTCTAATATTATAAATAATAGTGTAATACAATTCCTATTGTAATCAATCAATCTATATCTATATATATAATAACAAAATCGTGAAATTTTAACTTCCAGCCCAATTCCGAAAAAATCTCTCTCTTTCTAATAAAATATATTCATTTCTACTTTCCCATTCGTACAATAATTCTGCATTAAAATTCTATTCTAATATTATAAAATAATAGTGTAATACATTTTCTCTTGTAATCAATCAATCTATACTATATATAATAACAAAATCCTGAAATTTTAACTTTAATTTCCGCCCAATTCCTAAAAAATTTCACTTCCTAATAAAATATATTGATTTCTACGTTCTCATTTGTACAATAATTCTGTGTTAAAATTCTATTCAAATATTATAATATAATAGTGTAATACAGTTCCAATTGTAATCAATCAATCACACTATATATAATTAAAAAAATCCTGAAATTTTAAATTTCCGTCGAATTTTTAAAATATCTGTCTTCCTAATAAAATATATTGATTTCTACTTTCCCATTCGAACAATAATTATGCGTTAAAATTCTATTCTAATATTATAAAATAATAGTGTAATACAGTTCCTATTGTAATCAATCAATCTACACTATATATAATAATAAAATCCAGAAGTTTTAACTGCCCGCCGAATTCCAAAAAATCTGTCTTCCTTATAAAATATATTGATTTCTATTTTCCCATAAGTACAATAATTCTTCGTTAAAATTCTATTCTAATATTATAAAATAATAGTGTAATACAATTCAATTGTAATCAATCAATCTATACTATATATAATAACAAAATCCTGAAATTTTAACTTTCCCCCAATTCCTAAAAAATATCTCTTCCAATAAAATATATTGACTTCTACTTTCCAATTCGTACAATAACTCTGCGTTAAAATTCTATTTTTAATATTATAAAATAATAGTGTAATACAATTCCTATTGTAATCAATCAATGTATACTATATATAATAACAAATCCTGAAATTTTAACTTTCTCGCCCAATTCATAAAAAATCTCTTTTTCCTAATAAAATATATTGATTTCTATATTCTCCTTCGTAAAATAATTCTGCGTTAAAATTCTATTTTAAATTATAAAATAATACTGTGATACAATTCCTATTGTAATTACAATTCCTATTGTAATCAATCAATCTATCTATCTATCTATATAAATAATAACAAAATCCTGAAATTTTAACTTCCGCCCAATTCCTAAAAATCTCTCTTCCTATTAAAATATATTGATTTCTACTTTCTGATTCGTACAATAATTCTGCGTTAAAATTCTATTCGAATATTATAAAATAATAGTGTAATACAATTCCTATTGTAATTAACCAATCTAAACTATTATATAAAAACAAAATTCTAAAATTTTTATTTCCGCCCAATTCCTAAAAAATCTCTCTTCCTAATAAAATATATTGATTTTACTTTTCAATTCGTACAATAATTCTGCGTTAAAATTCTATTCTAATATTATAAAATAATAGTGTAATACTGTTCCTATTGTAATCAATCAATCTATATCTATATATATAATAACAAAATCGTGAAATTTTAACTTCCAGCCCAATCCGAAAAAATCTCTCCCTTTCTAATAAAATATATTCATTTCTACTTTCCATTCGTACAATAATTCTGCATTAAAATTCTATTCTAATATTATAAAATAATAGTGTAATACATTTTCTCTTCTAATCAATCAATCTATACTCTATATATAATAACAAAATCCTGAAATTTTAACTTTAATTTCGCCCAATTCCTAAAAAATTTCATTCCTAATAAAATATATTGATTTCTACGTTCTCATTTGTACAATAATTCTGTGTTTAAATTCTATTCAAATATTATAATATAATAGTGTAATACAGTTCCAATTGTAATCAATCAATCTACACTATATATAATTACAAAATCCTGAAATTTTAAATTTCCGTCAAATTTTTAAAATATCTGTCTTCCTAATAAAATATATTGATTTCTACTTTCCCATTTGAACAATAATTATGCGTTAAAATTCTATTCTAATATTATAAAATAATAGTGTAATACAGTTCCTATTGTAATCAATCAATCTACACTATATATAATAACAAAATCCAGAAGTTTTATTTGCCCGCCGAATTCCTAAAAAATATGTCTTCCTTATAAAATATATTGATTTTACTTTCCCATAAGTACAATAATTCTTCGTTAAAATTCTATTCTAATATTATAAAATAATAGTGTAATACAATTCAATTGTAATCATTCAATCTATATATATAATAACAAAATCCTGAAATTTTAACTTTTCCCCAATTCCTAAAAAATATCTCTTCCCAATAAAATATATTGACTTCTACTTTCAATTCGTACAATAACTCTGCGTTAAAATTCTATTTTAATATTATAAAATAATAGTGTAATACAATTCCTATTGTAATCAATCAATGTATACTATATATAATAACCAAATCCTGAAATTTTTACTTCTCGCCCAATTCATAAAAAATCTCTTTTCCTAATAAAATATATTGATTTCTATATTCCCCTTCGTAAAATAATTCTGCGTTAAAATTCTATTTTTATATTATAAAATAATACTGTGATACAATTCCTATTGTAATTACAATTCCTATTGTAATCAATCAATCTATCTATCTATCTATACTATATATAATAACAAAATCCTGAAATTTTAACTTCCCGCCCAATTCCTAAAAATCTCTCTTCCTATTAAAATATATTGATTTCTACTTTCTGATTCGTACAATAATTCTGCGTTAAAATTCTATTCGAATATTATAAAATAATAGTGTAATACAATTCCTATTGTAATTAACCAATCTAAACTATATATAATAACAAAATTCTAAAATTTTTATTTCCCGCCAATTCCTAAAAAATCTCTCTTCCTAATAAAATATATTGATTTATACATTTCAATTCGTACAATAATTCTGCGTTAAAATTCTATTCTAATATTATAAAATAATAGTGTAATACTGTTCCTATTGTAATCAATCAATCTATATCTATATATATAATAACAAAATCCAGAAGTTTTAACTGTCCGCCGAATTCCTAAAAAATCTGTCTTCCTTATAAAATATATTGATTTCTACTTTCCCATAAGTACAATAATTCTTCGTTAAAATTCTATTCTAATATTATAAAATAATAGTGTAATACAATTCAATTGTAATCAATCAATCTATACTATATTTAATAACAAAATCCTGAAATTTTAACTTTCCCCAATTCCTAAAAATATCTCTTCCCAATAAAATATATTGACTTCTACTTTCCAATTCGTACAATAACTCTGCGTTAAAATTCTATTTTAATATTATAAAAATAATAGTGTAATACAATTCCTATTGTAATCAATCAATGTATACTATATATAATAACCAAATCCTGAAATTTTAACTTCGCCCAATTCATAAAAAATCTCTTTTCCTAATAAAATATATTGATTTCTATATTCCCTTCGTAAAATAATTCTGCGTTAAAATTCGATTTTTATATTATAAAATAATACTGTGATACAATTCCTATTGTAATTACAATTCCTATTGTAATCAATCAATCTATCTATACTATATATATAATAACAAAATCCTGAAATTTTAACTTCCCGCCAATTCCTAAAAAATCTCTCTTCCTATTAAAATATATTGATTTCTACTTTCTGATTCGTACAATAATTCTGCATTAAAATTTTATTCGAATATTATAAAATAATAGTGTAATACAATTCCTATTGTAATTAACCAATCTAAACTATATATAATAACAAAATTCTAAAATTTTTATTTCCCGCCCAATTCCTAAAAAATCTCTCTTCCTAATAAAATATATTGATTTCTAACTTTTCAATTCGTACAATAATTCTGCGTTAAAATTCAATTCTAATATTATAAAATAATAGTGTAATACAGTTCCTATTGTAATCAATCAATCTATATCTATATATATAATAACAAAATCCTGAAATTTTAACTTCCAGCCCAATTCCGAAAAAATCTCTCTCTTTCTAATAAAATATATTCATTTCTACTTTCTCATTCGTACAATAATTCTGCATTAAAATTCTATTCTAATATTATAAAATAATAGTGTAATACATTTTCTCTTGTAATCAATCAATCTATACTATATATAATAACAAAATCCTGAAATTTTAACTTTAATTTCCGCCCAATTCCTAAAAAATTTCACTTCCTAAAAAAATATATTGATTTCTACGTTCTCATTCGTACAATAATTCTGTGTTAAAATTCTATTCAAATATTATAATATAATAGTGTAATACAGTTCCAATTGTAATCAATCAATCTACACTATATATAATTAAGAAAATCCTGAATTTTAAAATTTCCGTCGAATTTCTAAAATATCTGTCTTCCTAATAAAATATATTGATTTCTACTTTCCCATTCGAACAATAATTATGCTGTTAAAATTCTATTCTAATATTATAAAATAATAGTGTAATACAGTTCCTATTGTAATCAATCAATCTACACTATATATAATAACAAAATCCAGAAGTTTTAACTGTCCGCCGAATTCCTAAAAAATCTGTCTTCCTTATAAAATATATTGATTTCTACTTTCCCATAAGTACAATAGTTCTTCGTTAAATTCTATTCTAATATTATAAAATAATAGTGTAATACAATTCAATTGTAATCAATCAATCTATACTATATTTAATAACAAAATCCTGAAATTTTAACTTTCCCCAATTCCTAAAAAATATCTCTTCCCAATAAAATATATTGACTTCTACTTTCAATTCGTACAATAACTCTGCCGTTAAATTCTATTTTAATATTATAAAATAAATAGTGTAATACAATTCCTATTGTAATCAATCAATGTATACTATATATAATAACCAAATCCTGAAATTTTAACTTCTCGCCAATTCATAAAAAATCTCTTTTCCTAATAAAATATATTGATTTCTATATTCCCCTTCGTAAAATAATTCTGCGTTAAAATTCGATTTTTATATTATAAAATAATACTGTGATACAATTCCTATTGTAATTACAATTCCTATTGTAATCCAATCAATCTATCTATACTATATATATAATAACAAAATCCTGAAATTTTAACTTCCCGCCCAATTCCTAAAAAATCTCTCTTCCTATTAAAATATATTGATTTCTACTTTCTGATTCGTACAATAATTCTGCATTAAAATTCTATTCGAATATTATAAGATATTAGTGTAATACAATTCCTATTGTAATTAACCAATCTAAACTATATATAATAACAAAATTCTAAAATTTTTATTTCCCGCCCAATTCCTAAAAAATCTCTCTTCCTAATAAAATATATTGATTTATACTTTTCAATTCGTACAATAATTCTGCGTTAAAATTCTATTCTAAT
This sequence comes from Ipomoea nil, assembly GCF_001879475.1. Lineage (NCBI taxonomy): Eukaryota > Viridiplantae > Streptophyta > Magnoliopsida > Solanales > Convolvulaceae > Ipomoea > Ipomoea nil. The sequence goes on from NW_017619785.1 coordinate 7,100, forward strand.
ATTATAAAATAATAGTGTAATACAATTCCTATTGTAATCAATCAATCTATATCTATATATATAATAACAAAATCCGTGAAATTTTAACTTCCAGCCCAATTCCGAAAAAATCTCTCTCTTTCTAATAAAATATATTCATTTCTACTTTCCCATTCGTACAATAATTCTGCATTAAAATTCTATTCTAATATTATAAAATAATAGTGTAATACATTTTCTCTTGTAATCAATCAATCTATACTATATATAATAACAAAATCCTGAAATTTTAACTTTAATTTCCGCCCAATTCCTAAAAATTTCACTTCCTAATAAAATATATTGATTTCTACGTTCTCATTTGTACAATAATTCTGTGTTAAAATTCTATTCAAATATTATAATATAATAGTGTAATACAGTTCCAATTGTAATCAATCAATCTACACTATATATAAATTAAAAAAATCCTGAAATTTTAAATTTCCGTCGAATTTTTAAAATATCTATCTTCCTAATAAAATATATTTGATTTCTACTTTCCCATTCGAACAATAATTATGCGTTAAAATTCTATTCTAATATTATAAAATAATAGTGTAATACAGTTCCTATTGTAATCAATCAATCTACACTATATATAATAATAAAATCCAGAAGTTTTAACTGCCCGCCGAATTCCTAAAAAATCTGTATTCCTTATAAAATATATTGATTTCTATTTTTCCCATAAGTACAATAATTCTTCGTTAAAAATTCTATTCTAATATTATAAAATAATAGTGTAATACAATTCAATTGTAATCAATCAATCTATACTATATAATAACAAAATCCTGAAATTTTAACTTTCCCCCAATTCCTAAAAAATATCTCTTCCAATAAAATATATTGACTTCTACTTTCCAATTCGTACAATAACTCTGCGTTAAAATTCTATTTAATATTATAAAATAATAGTGTAATACAATTCCTATTGTAATCAATCAATGTATACTATATATAATAACCAAATCCTGAAATTTTAACTTCGCCCAATTCATAAAAAATCTCTTTTCCTAATAAAATATATTGATTTCTATATTCTCCTTCGTAAAATAATTCTGCGTTAAAATTCTATTTTTAAATTATAAAAATAATACTGTGATACAATTCCTATTGTAATTACAATTCCTATTGTAATCAATCAATCTATCTATACTATATATAATATACAAAAATCCTGAAATTTTGACTTCCCGCCCAATTCCTAAAAAATCTCTCTTCCTATTAAAATATATTGATTTCTACTTTCTGATTCGTACAATAATTCTGCGTTAAAATTCTATTCGAATATTATAAAATAATAGTGTAATACAATTCCTATTGTAATTAACCCAATCTAATCTATATATAATAACAAAATTCTAAAATTTTTAATTCCCGCCCAATTCCTAAAAAATCTCTCTTCCTAATAAAATATATTGATTTATACTTTTCAATTCGTACAATAATTCTGCGTTAAAATTCTATTCTAATATTATAAAATAATAGTGTAATACTGTTCCTATTGTAATCAATCAATCTATATCTATATATATAATAACAAAATCGTGAAATTTTAACTTCCAGCCCAATTCCGAAAAAATCTCTCTCTTTCTAATAAAATATATTCATGGCTACTTTCCATTCGTACAATAATTCTGCATTAAAATTCTATTCTAATATTATAAAATAATAGTGTAATACATTTTCTCTTCTAATCAATCAATCTATACTATATATAATAACAAAAATCCTAAAATTTTAACTTTAATTTCCGCCCAATTCCTAAAAAATTTCACATCCCTAATAAATATATTGATTTCTACGTTCTCATTCGTACAATAATTCTGTGTTAAAATTCTATTCAATATTATAATATAATAGTGTAATACAGTTCCAATTGTAATCATCAATCTACACTATATATAATTACAAATCCTGAAATTTTAAATTTCCGTCAAATTTTTAAAATATCTGTCTTCCTAATAAAAATATATTGATTTCTACTTTCCCATTCGAACAATAATTATGCGTTAAAATTCTATTCTAATATTATAAAATAATAGTGTAATACAGTTCCTATTGTAATCAATCAATCTACACTATATATAA
>NW_017619786.1:0-5000 GCF_001879475.1 Ipomoea nil
CCGGCCGGCCATCCCAAAGTCCAACTACGAGCTTTTTAACTGCAACAACTTAAATATACGCTATTGGAGCTGGAATTACCGCGGCTGCTGGCACCAGACTTGCCCTCCAATGGATCCTCGTTAGGGATTTAGATTGTACTCATTCCAAATTACCAGACTCGATCGAGCCCGGTATTGTTATTTATTGTCACTACCTCCCGTGTCAGGATTGGGTAATTTGCGCGCCTGCTGCCTTCCTTGGATGTGGTAGCCGTTTCTCAGGCTCCCTCTCCGGAATCGAACCCTAATTCTCCGTCACCCGTCACCACCATGGTAGGCCACTATCCTACCATCGAAAGTTGATAGGGCAGAAATTTGAATGATGCGTCGCCGGCGCTAAGGCCGTGCGATCCGTCGAGTTATCATGAATCATCGCAGCAACGGGCAGAGCCCGCGTCGACCTTTTATCTAATAAATGCATCCCTTCCAGAAGTCGGGGTTTGTTGCACGTATTAGCTCTAGAATTACTACGGTTATCCGAGTAGTAGGTACCATCAAACAAACTATAACTGATTTAATGAGCCATTCGCAGTTTCACAGTCTGAATTAGTTCATACTTACACATGCATGGCTTAATCTTTGAGACAAGCATATGACTACTGGCAGGATCAACCAGGTAGCATTCCTCGACGACATCGCTGCCGCACGAGACCGACGGTACGCCCCGTCTCCCGCTCGCTCGCTCCTAGGAGCGAGGGATTGGCGACGAGAACGACCACTGGCTAGCTCGAGGCGACAGTTTGGGTCGTACAAAACGCGTCGGGACGGGCAGATTGGAGCTCGGCGCCCTTGCCCTCAAGGTGGACCGAATCCGAGAGCTCGGACAGTCGCCCTCGTGCCAAGGCCGCCGCGACGATTCGCAACGACCGTGGAACGTGGGGATGCCTTCTCCGTTCGTCCCGCGCAAAATCCACGCGTGTTGCGAAGACGAGCGCGTGACGAAATGCGAATACGTTAAGCCGTCAGTGCCGTGCCAGGTATGCAACACAGGAAGCCGTCGTGCGACCAAGGCCGTGCGCGCTTGTGTCGTCTTGTATGAAGAGGCGTGCTTGGCAGGACGTCGCTGCTCGAGCAGGGATCCAACCTGACCGCACACGCCGATAACCACTCACGCACCGTCTCGCATCGTAAAAGACGCCCCAATCGCTTAGCCGAGGATCGACAGGAACCCGGCCCGGACGAATCCGTGCACGAGTCCCACCAATGCTGGCCGTCACAGCAGGAACGCCCCCGTCGATAGGTACGAAAGGTAACCACCGAATTGCCCCTCTCGCCGGTACGCATTGGTTGTGAGTCCGTCGCGCCATCGGGTGAGGTGGAGGAAGCCCTCGAGGAGTGGAAATTCCTCGATCAATACAACACCATACCTCTTGCGAGGTGGGTCAGCCCCCACGTCCGACGCTAAGACAACGCCGTTGCGCTTGGGCAGATTCGTAGCGAGCGCACAATCATCCTTCAACAAACAGCTTACTAGACGGGTGGACACTGGTGTCGGTAACTTACAAGCCTACTGACAGTATATCGCAGATTCACGGTTGTTTTTTTGCCCAACTTGTTCCACGGCCGTTTTTTTGCATGTCCGTCTCGGTCAGATCCGGACGTGTCGTCGAACGAGTGCTATGGAGGAAGCCCTCGAGGAATGAAATGCCTCGAGCAATACAATACTTCTATCCTCTTGCGAGGTCGGTCAACCCCCACGCCCGACGGCACGTACGCTGCACTGCGCTACGCTGGGCGGGTTCATTGCGAACGCCCGCCTCCGCCCCTACGGCGCACCATAATTCGTTAACGAACAGCTTACTAGACGATTGGACACGTGCCTCGGCAACTCACAACCTACTGACGGTATATTGCAGATTCACGTTTGCTCGATTGACCGAATTCACGTGCCAATGATGTTTTTTTGCATGTCCGTCTCCGTCCTGTGGTGCGCCGCCCCGCCTTCCGACTCCGATGGGTCTATGCCGGTCCCCAAAAATACGTATGAGCGGCGGGAACACTCATACGAGGCCTACAGGACGAGGGGGCCCGTCCCAACACGTTCCGAAAAAAGTCGACCGGCACCTCAACTACCATACCCCCCCTATAGTAGTTAAAAAAAAAAAAACCCCAGTGACAGCAGTAGACACGGTTTGTCCCGTAAATCACACGGTCATTTCGGGTGGTTCCGTGCATTTTTTTTCAAATGTTATTGCATGGTCCTTTAGTTTAGAGCATTTTAACAATGCTTGGTAAATTTCAAAGCGTTTGGATGATTATTTCATTGAAAACGACGATGTCCAAATTTATGCCCAGCTGTCCGCAAAGTTCCTTGTCTGACTTAGCCAAGTACTTGGGATTGTTGGGAATGTGAGAGGAATATATGGCATTTCGTTTGCCTCACTAATTAAGTAGTACAATAAGCTCTAAAACAAATGTATATGCCATTTTGGCACCGAGAACGACGTAAAACGACATAGGCCAAGGCATAACACAGAACCGTCGTAAAAGTACTGGGGTGGCTGGCGGGTGAACCTCTGTTGCGTGATATTTTCCGCATCCGTCCGCAACTGTGCGCAATTTGGGCGCCCTCGTACCGGCATAAGTCCGCAACCTCGGCACCCCCGTACCGCAACTTTCCGCAACCTCGGCCACCCCGTTTCGCAACTTTCCGCAACCTCGGCACACCCGTACCGCAACTTTCCGCAACCTCGGCACCCCCGTACCGCAACTTTCCGCAACCTCGGCACACCCGTACCGCAACTTTCCGCAACCTCGGCGCCCTCGTACCGCATAAGTCCGCAACCTCGGCACACCCGTACCGCAACTTTCCGCAACCTCGGCACACCCGTACCGCAACTTTCCGCAACCTCGCACCCCCGTACCGCAACTTTCCGCAACCTCGGCACCCCCGTACCGCAACTTTCCGCAACCTCGGCACCCCCGTACCGCAACTTTCCGCAACCTCGGCACACCCGTACCGCAACTTTCCGCAACCTCGGCCACCCGTTCCGCAACTTTCCGCAACCTCGGCACCCCCGTACCGCATAAAGTCCGCAACTTGGGCACCCTCGTACCGCAACTTTCCGCAACTTGGGCACCCTCGTACCGCAACTTTCCGCAACTTGGGCACCCTCGTACCGCAACTTTCCGCAACTTGGGCACCCTCGTACCGCATAATTCCGCAACCTCGGCACCCCGTTCCGCATAAGTCCGCAACTTGGGCACCCTCGTACCGCATAATTCCGCAACCTCGTTTCCCCGTTCCGCATTAAGTCCGCAACTTGGGCACCCTCGTACCGCAACTTTCCGCAACTTGGGCACTCTCGTACCGCAACTTTCCGCAACTTGGGCACTCTCGTACCGCAACTTGGGCACCCTCGTACCGCATAATGCCGCAACCTCGGCACCCTCGTTCCGCATAAGTCCGCAACTTGGGCACCCTCGTACCGCATAAGTCCGCAACCTCGGCACCCTCGTTCCGCATAAGTCCGCAACTTGGGCACCGCCATAAGTCCGCAACCTCGGCACCCTCGTACCGCATAATTCCGCAACTAAAGCACCCTCGTACCGCATAAGTCCGCAACCTCGGCACCCTCGTACCGCATAATTCCGCAACTTGGGCACCCTCGTACCGCATAAGTCCGCAACCTCGGCACCCTCGTACCGCATAATTCCGTAACCTCGGCACCCTCGTTCCGCATAAGTCCGCAACTTGGGCACCCTCGTTCCGCACAAGTCCGCAACTTGGGCACCCTCGTACCGCATAATGCCGCAACCTCGGCACCCTCGTTCCGCATAAGTCCGCAACTTGGGCACCCTCGTACCGCATAAGTCCGCAACCTCGGCACCCTCGTACCGCATAATTCCGCAACTTGGGCACCCTCGTACCGCATAAGTCCGCAACCTCGCACCCTCGTACCGCATAAATTCCGCAACTTGGCACCCTCGTACCGCATAAGTCCGCAACCTCGGCACCCTCGTACCGCATAATTCCGCAACTTGGGCACCCTCGTACCGCATAAGTCCGCAACCTCGGCACCCTCGTACCGCATAATTCCGTAACCTCGGCACCCTCGTTCCGCATAAGTCCGCAACTTGGGCACCCTCGTTCCGCACAAGTCCGCAACTTGGGTACACTCGTACCGCATAATTCCGCAACCTCGGCACCCTTGTTCCGCATAAGTCCGCAACTTAGGCACCCTCGTACCGCATGAGTCCGCAACTTAGGCACCCTCGTACCGCATGAGTCCGCAACTTAGGCACCCTCGTACCGCATGAGTCCGCAACTTAGGCACCCTCGTACCGCATGAGTCCGCAACTTAGGCACCCTCGTACCGCATGAGTCCGCAACTTAGGCACCCTCGTACCGCATGAGTCCGCAACTTAGGCACCCTCGTTCCGCATGAGTCCGCAACTTAGGCACACTCGTTCCGCATATGCCCGCAACGTAGGCACACTCGTTCCGCATATGCCCGCAACGTAGGCACACTCGTTCCGCATAAGTCCGCAACTTAGGCACCCTTGTTCCGCACAAGTCCGCAACTTCGGCACACTCGTTCCGCAACTGTCCGCAAGTTAGCACCCTTGCTCCGCATGAGTCCGCAACTGTCCGCAACTTAGGCACCCTCGTTGCGCAACTTAGGCACACTCGTTCCGCAACTGTCCGCAAGTTAGGCACCCTTGCTCCGCATAAGTCCGCAACTGTCCGCAACTTAGGCACCCTCGTTGCGCAACTTAGGCACCATCGTCCTGCATGAGTCCTCAACTTAGGCACACTCGTTCCGCATATGCCCGCAACGTAGGCACCATCGTTCCGCATAAGTCCGCAACATAGGCACGCTAGTTCCGCACAAGTCCGGCACTTAGGCACGCTCGTTCCGCACAAGTCCGCTACTTAGGCACACTCGTTCCGCATGAGTCCGCAACTTAGGCACACTCGTTCCGCATGAGTCCGCAACTTAGGCACACTCGTTCCGCAT
>NW_017619787.1:0-11770 GCF_001879475.1 Ipomoea nil
TGAAGTTGAGCAAGTTCTACGAAGCTGTTTGAAGCAACTACAAAATGAGAAAGAATTGCAAATATCAAAAATACGAACGGATCGCGGAACCGAGTTCGTGAATGGAGTTATACAAGCTTTTTGCAATTCACAGGAATTTCTCATCAATTATCTGCCCAAGAACACCGCAACAAAACGGTGTTGCGAAAAAAGAAACCCGGACGCTCAAAGAAGCTGCACGAGTGATGATTAGTGCTGCCGGTCTCCCGAAACGCTATTGGCGGAAGCTATCAACACTGCTTGTTACACCAAAATCGAAGCATGATCCATAAGCAGCACAAGAAGACGCCATATGAGCTATATAAAGGGAGAAAACCAAATATTGGTTATTTTCATATTTTTGGATGCAAATGTTTTATTCATATTAATGATAAATTGCATCTAAAAGCTTTTGATGAGCGTGCAGATGAAGGAATTTTTCTAGGATATTCAGCTACCAGCAAGGCGTACAGAGTTTGAATAAAAGATCAATGGTGGTTGAAGAATCCATACACGTGGTATTTGATGAAAAATCACAAATCAAAAATGGCGCTCTGGACGAAGAAATTGCACAAAAATGGTAACAAGTGTCATATTGATTTTTGTGATACTAATGATACGTGTGAAGATGATGTTTTGCAGGGAATGGATGAGTTGGAAATTAATTCTCTAGAAAATCCCATCCCTCACCCAGAAGAAGTTGGAAATTCTTTAAATAATAATTTTGGGAGTGATGCCTCACGTGGGAATGGAGATGCAGTACAAGTTGGTGATCCAATTAATGATCAAATTGCATGTGATGTTGGTAATCAATTTCAAGACAATTTAATTGATGAAATTCGAACCAACACTGCAAATTCACAACAAATGGATCCACCCAGTACCATGCACCATTTCAACCAGATTTAAGATGGCTCAAAAATCACCCTCCAGAATTAATTATTGGGAATATCCATGAAGGCGTGAAAACAAGATCATCTACCATGGAAGCATTGTTCACGTGTTATCTATCTCAGATTGAACCAAAAGAAATTGACGAAGCTCTCAATGATCCGGATTGGATAAATGCTATGCAAGAGGAGCTCGATCAATTCAAAAGAAATGATGTTTGGGAACTTGTTCCAAGACCGCCGAACCACAATATTGTAGAAACCAAATGGTCTTCCGGAACAAAGCAAACGAAGAAGGCGTGATTGTTAGGAATAAAGCAAGGCTCGTTGCAAAAGGATACTCTCAAGAAGAAGGAATTGATTTTGATGAAACTTTTGCACCGGTGGCTCGACTTGAAGCAATCAGAATTTTCCTAGCCTACGCCGCACACAAAGATTTCACTGTTTATCAAATGGACGTGAAAAGCGCATTCTTGAATGGTCTACTCGAAGAAGAAGTTTATGTCGAACAACCCCCAGGTTTTGAGAATAAATTCGAATGAGCATGATGGGTGAATTGAATTACTTCTTGGCTTACAAGTCAAACAACTGAAAGAAGGAGTATTCATCAATCAAGCAAAGTACACCCGCGACTTGATAAAGAAGTTTGGCCTTGATGGAAAATCATCGATCAAAATCCAATGAGCACATCAATAAGGCTAGACAAAGATGAAGATGGAAAAGATGTCGATCAAACAAAATATAGAGGAATGATTGGTTCTTCTTCTATATCTTACTGCAAGCAGGCCGGACATTTCTTATGCTGTGGGCGTGTGTGCAAGATTCCAAGCAAATCCAAAAGAAAGCCACCTCACGCAACAAAGAAGATCATACGATATCTGAAAGGCACAATCAATGTTGGATTATGGTATCCAAAAGGTACAGATTTACTCTAACGGGTTTTTCAGATGCGGATTTTGCAGGTTGCAAAATAGACAGAAAAAGCACTTCCGGGACATGCCAGTTCTTGGGGGAAGGCTTGTTTCTTGGTTCAGCAAAAAGCAAAATTCCATCGCAACTAGTACCGCCGAGGCCAAATATATTGCTGCAGGAAGTTGTTGTGCGCAAATTTTGTGGATGAAGCAACAATTGAAGGATTACGGAGTAAATTTGATGACGTTAGTATTTATTGTGATAATACTAGTGCAATCGCTATCACTCACAATCCGGTGCTTCACTCAAGAACCAAACACATCGACATTCGACATCATTTTAAAGGGATCACGTTGAAAAGAAAAATCTGAAGATCGAATATATCCCTACGGAAAACCAAGTTGCTGATATTCTCACGAAGCCTTTATGCGAAACGAGATTTCTACCTTAAGGCACGAGTTGGGAATGATCGAAATGAGCTAAGTATCACTGAACTTAATCTCTCTATTTAAATTGATACTTGTGCTCAAAATTAATTGTTTACGTGATAAATTGTTTTATGTTTCATGTATGTTTTTATTCGAAATTTTTATGTGATAAAATTGCAATATGTGTTAGGAATTTATTTGTGTATTTGCATGTATTATTTAACGTGAGATCATATGCCATGCAAATTAATTTGATAAAATGTGCAATTCGTGATTTATTTGATGTTTGTTTAAAATTGCATGTTTTAATGTGTTAATCAGTTTTTTGAGTATGTGTTCATGTTTCTGTAAATTAACTAACTTGTTTGCATGAACAATTTGCTCTAAAAATGATTTACCATGATTATTTGTTAATATATATGTGCTATGTGCAAAATGTGATTTAATATGTTATTTGTATGTGTGTTTCGTATATATGCAGTATATGTGATATAAATTGCTATAAAATGTTTAGAAATCTAGAAATTAGTATTTTTGTTAGTTTCTAAAATATTTTGGAATCTGATTAATATGTTTTTTATATAAAGTTGTTTCTAATTATAATTAGGAATATGTGTGTTAATTGTGTTAATTTCCAAATTATATGTATTTTAATTAGGAATGCCGTGTATATGTGTTTAATATTTGGTATGTGTGATTAATTATTTGTGGAGTAATTTTTGCTACTAACGAGATGTTTGAGTGATATTATTGTGGTACACGATTTTGAGAAGGAAATCAGGAGACAAAGGAGGAAATTTAGAGTTTAATTGGGCATCAAACCTCCACCCATAAACTCCTACCTTTCTAAACCTCACCCAACCTAAACCTCCCCCCATAATCCTCTCCTAAATCAAATCTTTCCAAACAGATTTACCCTCTCTTCTCAAATCGACACCTCATCTCGCTGTCAGAAATCTACTCTCTTAATCGATCCCACAAACAAATCTCAAGAAGATCAGAACCCAAATCCTTCCTAAGTGTCTCTTCAAATCTCCACCCTCTACACCTTACGTGCATTGGGTATTTCTAAAGAGGTGTGAGCATTAAATGCTCTTGTCTGCTCATGATGACATTTTCTCTTTCCTCGTAACACCCTCTATCAGATGACTCATCTACCCCTAAACTCACCCAATCGACACACCTCAACCAAAGGGTACAATTGAGAAGTCTCATCTCTCTCTCTTAAATTCGAAAATCCCTTCGAGTCATCCTCCTCATATAAACCCCTCACTTTTACTCAAAAACTCTTTCAAGACCTTCAGAATATCAGAAAACTCTCTCTCAAATCATCTCTCCTCGATCAATCGATCTGATCATCATGGCCAATCTGGAAGAAAGCAAATTAATCCTATTTCTGCCCTCTCGCAACAAGTGACGAATGGATGGTTCTCAATCCTGAGTTTTTCAGACTAGGTTCTACCAACAAGGACACGGCCGAGAAAATTCTTCAAGCTTTAAAAGACTGTGGACTGTTTGATTTCTTCACCTACAACTACTTTGGAACCTTTGAAGAAGATGTAGCCGAATTTTATCTACATGCAGTCGTTGAAAAGGACTCGATAAAATCTAGAGTTGGAGGATCAGAAGTTTCGATCACTGAAGATGACATACACAAGTGCTTCAACTTTCCTGAATCTCAGATAATGCCAGAATCTCACAGCTATGTTGTTCAAAATTTTTGGAATGAGATTCGCGTCCTACGGCTCCAATTTTCTCTGATGTATCCGCTCATAAGAATGTATTGAAGTTTGAATATGAGATGTTGGTGGACATGATTTACAAGATTCTTGAACACAAACTGGGAAGTACTGAAGATTTGACCGCGTCAACAGTGTGCCTGATGGACGGAATCATGAAAGGAATAAAATTCAAATGGGCAAAATTTATCTACAGGAAGATGGTTATTTTTGTTCATGCTGCCAAACCAATGAAGAAACCCGCTGTAGTAGACCGATTCTATCAAAATGTTGGATATGGTCTCATCATTGAGAACTGCTAAGGAAGAAGACAATTCCAATGAGAAAACACAAAAATATTGGAATTTACAGAGCTCTCTTCAGAAAATTCAGTCCTAATTTTGGAAAAAGGTCAAGCCAGAGAAGAGGACAAGAAGGTGGGAGTTCTACAAGTTCAAAAACACCTCAGAGTTCCAGACCGAGAAACAGCAAAGCAATCTCAACCTCAAAATCAAATGGGATCAAGTAATAGATCAGGAAGAGATCAAGAAGCCATCAGTACGGCTATGGCAGTTGTTCGATCAAATATGCCGAACCAAACGTGTTGGCCGAAGGAGTTGATGATACTACAAGAATGGAATTTGCAGGAGTTGATGTGCAAATTTCGAATGATCTACAAAGAAGACTCTCAAGTCAATCTGCAGCCGAAGGAAGTGCAGGACCTTTAGTTTTTTGACTCAGCGCTCATTCAAGATGATCCGGAGCTGTTGAAAGAATTGATAATGGTGCAAACTTGGAGAGAATGGAAACTTGAAAGATATCATTCTTTCATGTCAAAAATCACCCCAGATTTGATACGGAGTGAAGATTTTTTCCTTGGAATGGTGTGGAACGAACGTGATGCTAGATGCACTCAACATGGATTTAAATCAAGTGTATCACATGAAGCTACACGAGAAGGCAGCCAGACAAAAAGGAAAAGCACCAATAAAAGGAGGCAGTACGGCTCAAGACCGTTTAGCCGAACAAGAGAGACAGAATGAAATTCACTTCAGTTAGCTCTACAAAGATCAGTGTATGACACACATCATTACCCAGGTAACACATCTCTTGTGGATAATGAAATTTTGATGAAAGAACTGAAGGGACGGCACTCATTGATGTACCAATCATAAGCACTGAAAATCATATGGACATACCTGTGAAAGTCCATGATGCTTCTTTATTGATATCTGATTTGACCCCCACACCAATTAATGTGAATCTGGAGTGCAATGAACAACTTGTGGGAGCCAATGAAAAACAAGTCAGAAGAAAGAAGAAGAGATATACCAGTGGAAGTTGCAGTAGAAGTTACTGAGAATAGACTGCAAATCACAGAGGATTTATCCAGTGTATTGCCGGTACACCATACCGAGTCTACCATGCCTACCATGGACCCTGTTCTAGAAAATGAAGATTTATTTACAGAGAACTACACGAGAACAGAGTCTTAGAAAGAAAAATTGGTGATCTCAATCAAGAAGCCGAATCACCTGAAGAAGAAGGGATGCAACTTATTGACACAGTTATTCTCACAGATCCGAATAAAAGTCCATTCGGATCCCCTCAAAATTTTGTGCAGATGATGAACAAGAAGATGACATATTTTCATCCTTATTTGCCAAAGTGGCCGAATCCAGTGATGTTGTTTGTCAACAATTGGAAAAAATTGGTTGAACAAAACCAAATGCTAGAAAACAACACACGGATACGAGTCAATCTGAAGGAATTAATGGAGCATCAAAATATTTTGAAGACCCAGATTGACAAGCAGAAAGAATTTGAAAGGAGAATTGACAAAGGCTTACTTGAAGTATTCAGCTCATGAAGAAGGAACGTGAAGCAGCTGAAAAGATTCACAACGAACGTCACTTGAGACAGATCAAAGCATTCAAGACCAAGAAAGCCGAATCAACAAACTTGAAGCTGAACTCGCAGTTACAACAAACAAGCTTGACAACGTGCAAACCGTTTCCATTGAAACACACAACAGTGTTGAAACTGTGAAGGCAAACCAAGACCGAGATTTTAAGACCCTTGCATTTTTGGTTGATAACGCCAAAAGGGGGGAAGAAATTCTCAGTCACTTGGCTTTGCAACAACAAGATTTATTCTTGGAAGTCAACAACAGCCAGTAATGTCTACTCAAGGTAGAGGCCGAAGCCGCGGACAATCCTCACAAGGACCATCTCAGATTGGTTTTGCTCAGTTCGCGAATCCTAGTCTTGGTACGAGTACATCAAAGGTTGCTGAACAGCGTGGCTGTTCGAATGCTCTAAGGGTACCGCCACTCAGACAACAATATGGACTAAGGAAAATTTTACCAAGCATGATCAAGAAATGGCCTGCAGCCGATCAAGCCCAATGGATCTCGAAAAGAATAAGAAGAAGAAGGCAAAAGGAAAAGAACCGAGATGTGGTATGAACTAAGAGATTTCACCGGAAATATGGGCATGATCTTGGAGAAGAAAGAAGCTTCGAAGAATGTGTCTTATGGTGGGAAAACGGAGTTTTCCGGGCAACAATATCAAAGAAGCTTTTGGACATTACATGGCGGACAGCTTACAAAGAAATTTCAGAATGCAAAGTTCAAAGATGATTTCTTCAAGCTCAGAGAACATGTCAAGGAAATTTTGAAGAAAGACTTTGGTGTGAAGAAACCCAGAAGGTAATCTGAAAAATTCTCTTAAGCTGATATTCTCTATTTTCGAACCTCTGTTGCGTTTTTCTCTATAAATTCGAAATATATCAATAATAATTTCCCATGGTCTATTTTGAGTCTTTAATTTTATTTGTTTAATGTAATTAGACTTTCGTGAATTAAAAGACAAGAATATGTCAAACGCAATTTAAAATTGATGATGATCAGATGAAGCTTGTCTAAAAAGTTACAAGTCATCCTTTGAAAAATAAAATTTATTTGACAAAGCCAAGATGAGTTTAACAAATGGTTTTCTAGACACAATCAAAAGAAACTTGTGAATTAAATTTTAGACAAGCTCCTAAACGCATCTTGAATTATTTATTTTGATCATCATCAATTTTTAATTTTGTCGTGCGTTTGACATATTTCTTGTCTTTTAATTCACGAAAGTCTAATTACATTAAACAAATAAAATTAAAGACTCAAATAGACCATGGAAATTATTATTGATATATTTCGAATTTATAGAGAAAAAACGCAACAGAGGTTCGAAAATAGAGAATATCAGCTTAAGAGAATTTTCAGATTACCTTCTGGGTTTTTTCACACCAAAGTCTTTCTTCAAAATTTCCTTGACATGTTCTCTGAGCTTGAAGAAATCATCTTTGAACTTTGCATTCTGAAATTTCTTTGTAAGCTGTCCGACCATGTAATGTCCAAAAGCTTCTTTGATATTGTTACCCGGAAGAACTCCGTTTTTCCCACCATAAGACACATTCTTCGAAGCTTCTTTCTTCTCCAAGATTCATGCCCATATTTCCGTGAAATCTCTTAGTTCATACCACATCTCGGTTCTTTTCCTTTTGCCTTCTCTTCTTTATTCTTTCCGAGATCCATTGGGCTTGATCGGCTGCAGGCCATTTTTGATCATGCTTGGTAAATTTTCCTTAGTCCATATTGTTGTCTGAGTGGCGGTACCCTTAGAGCATTCGAACCAGCCACGCTGTTCAGCAACCTTTGATGTACTCGTACCAAGACTAGGATTCGCGAACTGAGCAAAACCAATCTGAGATGGTCCTTGTGAGGATTGTCCGCGGCTTCGGCCTCTACCTTGAGTAGACATTACTGGCTGTTGTTGACTTCCAAGAATAAATTCTTGTTGTTGCAAAGCCAAGTGACTGAGAATTTCTTCCCCCCTTTTGGCGTTATCAACCAAAAATGCAAGGGTCTTAAAATCTCGTCTTGGTTTGCCTTCACAGTTTCAACACTGTTTGTGTTTCAATGGAAACGGTTTGCACGTTGTCAAGCTTGTTTGTTGTAACTGCGAGTTCAGCTTCAAGTTTGTTGATTCGGCTTTCTTGTCTTGAATCGCTTGATCTGTCTCAAGTGACGTTCGTTGTGAATCTTTTCAGCTGCTTCACGTTCCTTCTTCATGAGCTGAAGACTTCAAGTAAGCCTTTTGTCAATTCTCCTTTCAAAATTCTTTCTGCTTTGTCAATCTGAGTCTTCAAATATTTTGATGCTCCATTAATTCCTTCAGATTGACTCGTACATCCGTGTGTTGTTGTTCTAGCATTTGTTTTGTTCAACCAATTTTTTCTCCAATTGTTTGACAAACAACATCACTGGATTCGGACTTTGGCAAAATAGGATGAAAATATGTCATCTCTTGTTCATTCATCTGCACAAAGTTTTGAGGGGATCCGAATGGACTTTATTCGGATCTGTGAGAATAACTGTATCAATAAGTTGCATCCTTCTTCTTCAGGTGATTCGGCTTCTTGATTGAGATCACCAATTTCTTCTTCTAAGACTCTGTTCTCGTGTAGTTCTCTGTAAATAAATCTTCATTTTCTAGAACAGGGTCCATGGTAGGCATGGTAGACTCGGTATGGTGTACCGGCAATACACTGGATAAATCCTCTGTGATTTGCAGTCTATCTCAGTAGCAACTTCTACTGCAACTTCACTGGTATATCTCTTCTTCTTTCTTCTGACACTTGTTTTTCATTGGCTCCCACAAGTTGTTCATTGCACTCCAGATTCACATTAATTGGTGTGGGGGTCAAATCAGATATCAATAAAGAAGCATCATGGACTTTCACAGGTATGTCCATATGATTTTCAGTGCTTATGATTGGTACATCAATGAGTGCCGTCCCTTCAGTTCTTTCATCAAAAATTTCATTATCCACAAGAGATGTGTTACCTGGGTAATGATGTGTGTCATACACTGACCTTTGTAGAGCTAACTGAAGTGAAATTTCATTCTGTCTCTCTTGTTCGGCTAAACGGTCTTGAGCCGTACTGCCTCCTTTATTGGTGCTTTTCCTTTTTGTCTGGCTGCCTTCTCGTGTAGCTTCATGTGATACACTTGATTTAAATCCATGTTGAGTGCATCTAGCATCACGTTCGTTCCACACCATTCCAAGGAAAAATCTTCACTCCGTATCAAATCTGGGGTGATTTTTGACATGAAAGAATGATATCTTTCAAGTTTCCATTCTCTCCAAGTTTGCACCATTATCAATTCTTTCAACAGCTCCGATCATCTTGAATGAGCGCTGAGTCAAAAACTAAAGGTCCTGCACTTCCTTCGGCTGCAGATTGACTTGAGAGTCTTCTTTGTAGATCATTCGAAATTTGCACATCAACTCCTGCAAATTCCATTCTGTAGTATCATCAACTCCTTCGGCCAACACGTTTGGTTCGGCATATTTGATCGAAACAACTGCCATAGCCGTACTGATGGCTTCTTGATCTCTTCCTGATCTATTACTTGATCCCATTTGATTGCTTGAGGTTGAGATTGCTTTGCTGTTTCTCGGTCTGGAACTCTGAGGTGTTTTTGAACTTGTAGAACTCCCACCTTCTTGTCCTCTTCTCTGGCTTGACCTTTTTCCAAAATTAGGACTGAATTTTCTGAAGAGAGCTCTGTAAATTCCAATATTTTTGTGTTTCTCATTGGAATTGTCTTCTTCCTTAGCAGTTCTCCAATGATGAGACCATATCCAACATTTTGATAGAATCGGTCTACTACAGCGGGTTTCTTCATTGGTTTGGCAGCATGAACAAAAATAACCATCTTCCTGTAGATAAATTTTGCCCATTTGAATTTTATTCCTTTCATGATTCCGTCCATCAGGCACACTGTTGACGCGGTCAAATCTTCAGTACTTCCCAGTTTGTGTTCAAGAATCTTGTAAATCATGTCCACCAACATCTCATATTCAAACTTCAATACATTCTTATGAGCGGATACATCAGAGAAAATTGGAGCCGTAGGACCGCGAATCTCATTCCAAAAATTTTGAACAACATAGCTGTGAGATTCTGGCATTATCTGAGATTCAGGAAAGTTGAAGCACTTGTGTATGTCATCTTCAGTGATCGAAACTTCTGATCCTCCAACTCTAGATTTTTATCGAGTCCTTTTCAACGACTGCATGTAGATAAAATTCGGCTACATCTTCTTCAAAGGTTCCAAAGTAGTTGTAGGTGAAGAAATCAAACAGTCCACAGTCTTTTAAAGCTTGAAGAATTTTCTCGCCGTGTCCTTGTTGGTAGAACCTAGTCTGAAAAACTCAGGATTGAGAACCATCCCATTCGTCACTTGTTGCGAGAGGGCAGAAATAGGATTAATTTGCTTTCTTCCAGATTGGGCCATGATGATCAGATCGATTGATCGAGGAGAGATAATTTGAGAGAGAGTTTTCTGATATTCTGAAGGTCTTGAAAGAGTTTTTGAGATAAAAGTGAGGTTTATATGAGGAGGATGACTCGAAGGATTTTTCGAATTTAAGAGAGAGAGATGAGACTTCTCATTGTACCCTTTGGTTGAGGTGTGTCGATTGGGTGAGTTTAGGGTAGATGAGTCATCTGATAGAGGTGTTACGAGGAAAGAGAAATGTCATCATGAGCAGACAAGAGCATTTAATGCTCACACCTCTTTAGAAATACCCAATGCACGTAAGGTGTAGAGGGTGAGATTTGAAGAGACACTTAGGAAGGATTTGGGTTCTGATCTCCTTGAGATTTGTTTGTGGGATCGATTAAGAGAGTAGATTTCTGACAGGCGAGATGAGGGTGTCGATTTGAGAAGAGAGGGTAAATCTGTTTGGAAAGATTTGATTTAGGAGAGGATTATGGGGGAGGTTAGGTTGGTGGAGGTTTAGAAAGGGTAGGAGTTTATGGGTGGAGGTTTGATGCCAATTAAACTCTAAATTTTCCTCCTTTGTCTCCTGATTTCCTTCTCAAATCGTGTACCACAGATATAATATCACTCAAACATCTCGTTAGTAGCAAAAATTACTCCACAAATAATTAATCACACATACCAAAATATTAAACACATATACACGACATTCCTAATTAAAATACATATAATTTGGAAATTAACACAATTAACACACATATTCCTAATTTAATAGAAACAACTTTATATAAAAAACATATTAATCAGATTCCAAAATATTTTAGAAACTAACAAAAATACTAATTTCTAGTTTCTAAAATTTTATAGCAATTTATATCACATATACTGCATATATACGAAACACACATACAAATAACATATTAAATCACATTTTGCACATAAGCACATATATATTAACAATAATCATGGTAAATCATTTTTAGAGCAAATTGTTCATGCAAACAAGTTAGTTAATTTACAGAAACATGAACACATACTCAAAAACTGATTAACACATTAAAACATGCAATTTTAAACAAATTATCAAATAAATCACGAATTGCACATTTTGTCAAATTAATTTGCATGGCATATGATCTCACGTTAAATAATACATGCAAATACACAAATAAATTCCTAACACATATTGCAATTTTATCACATAAAAATTTCGAATAAAAACATACATGCAAATACATAACAATTTATCCACGTAAACAATTAATTTTGAGCACAAGTATCAATTTAAATAGAGAGATTAAGTTCAGTGATACTTAGCTCATTTCGATCATTCCCAACTCGTGCCTTAAGGTAGAAAATCTCGTTTCGCATAAAGGCTTCGTGAGAATATCAGCAACTTGGTTTTCCGTAGGGATATATTCAATCTTCAGATTTTTCTTTTCAACGTGATCCCTTATAAAATG
>NW_017619788.1:0-16355 GCF_001879475.1 Ipomoea nil
GTTCCCGTCTCTTCTTTTCCCCGGCTCCTGCCGGCGCCCCTCTCTGCTCTCTTTTCCTCTGCCCCTCCCGTTTTTCCGGTGGCCCCGGCGCCGCTCGCCGCCGGCTGCTTCGCGGCGCCCTTCTTTTCTCCTCCCGCCCGCCTCCGCCGCTCCCTTCTTTGCTCCCCTTGCCCTGTCCGCGCCTTTCTGCCGGCCCCGCCCTCTCCCGCTTGCCGCGCCGCCCTTCTTCCCCTTTTGGCGGCTCCCCCTTCCCGCCCCGGCCCCGGGCCCCTTCTTCCCCTCCTCTGCCCCCGGCGCCCTGCCCTCTCCCTCCTCTTTCCGCTCCCGTTGCCCCTCTCTTTTGCTCCCCTCCCCTTCCCCCTGGCCGCTCGCGCTCGCCCGTTGCTCCCCGGGCCCCTCGCTTTCCTTGGCTCTCCCTTGTCCCCGCCGCCTTGCCGCCCCGCCCGCCTTGCCCCCGCCCGCTTGCCCCCGCCCCGCTCCGCCTCCCGCCCCGCTCTCTTTTCCTTCGCCGCCCCGGGGCCCTCGCGCTTCCTCGCCTCCCTTCCCGTCTGCGTGCGCGCGCCCTTTTCTTCTCTTTGTCCTCTTCTCTCCTGCGTGTCGCCCGCGGGCGGCGTCCCTCGCGCGCGTGCCCCCCCCTGGTTGCGTGTCGCTTTGTGCGTCGCCCTCGTGGTGCCGGGCCGCGTCCCCCGCGGCGCTTGTGCCCCCCCTGTGCGCGCCGTCGCTTTGTGCGTCGTTCTCGTGGTGTCGGCGTCCCGCTTGGTGCGCCGTCCTCGGGCCGGCGGCGTCCCCCGCGGCGCTTGCGCCCCCCTTGGCGGCGTGTCGCTTTGTGCGCCGCCCTCGGCGCCGTGTCGGTGGCCCCTTCTTCCCTCTTGTCTCTGGGTGCTCGCCGCCTCGTGCCTTTCCTCCTTGCCGTGCCCGGCGCCGCGTGGCCTCGGCGGCTTCCCCCCCTCTGCCCCCCTCTCCCTCTCTCTCTCTCTTTCCTTCCTGCTCCTCTCTTTTGTGCCTGCTTCTTCTCCCTGCGCCCTCCCCCGCTTCCGCTTTCTCGCCTCTCTTTCTCTGTCTGGGTTTGCTCGTTCCCCCGTTTGCCTGCCCGCCCCCTTTCCGTCCCTCCTCCTTTGCCCCCTCTCCCGTGTTTCTCCCGTGTTGCCTGTTTCGCCTCTCTCTTTGCGCCCCGCCCTCTTCCGCCTCCCCCTTTCCCGCTCCCTCTTCCGCTGCCCCCTCTCCGTTGTTTCTCTTGTTGCTGCTTGTTCCTTCGCGTTGCCCTTCCCCCGTGTTCTTTGCCTTGTGTGTTTTCGCCGCCGTTTGCCCCGTTCGCGCCGTCTCTTCCCCCCCCCCTCTCGCCTTCTCGCCCCCCTTTCGGGCCCCCCCGTGGTCTCCGCGCGGTTGTCTCTTTGCGTCCCTTTTGCCTGGCTCGCTCGCTCTCCCCCTCTTCCCGCTGCCGCGCGCTCTGGCTCTTGCTCCCCCTTTGCTTTTCTCCCTTGCTCCCTTTGCTGCTTGGCCCTCCGTCTGCCGGTGGCCCTTCTCTGCTTTCCCTGCCGCCCTGTGGGCCGTCCTCCCCCCTTCTGCCCCCTCCGTCCCGCGGCGCCGGAGCCCCGGCAGCTCGCCCGCTGCTCCCCGCCCTTCGCCCACGCCCCCCCTGGCGTGGCCGACCAGGCACCTCGCGGGCGCCCTCCTTGGCCCCCTGCTCCCGGACCTCTTTTGTTCCCCGCGGTCGCTGCACCCCTCTTCCCCCGCGTTCGCCCGTGCCCCCCCGGCCCCCGCCCTCTGGGCTCCCCTCCTCGGCCTCGGTGCCGGCGCTGCCCCCGCCCCCGCCCCCCCCCTCCCCTTGCCCTGCCGCGGTTGCCGCTTTCCCCCTGCTCCCGCCGCCCGCCTCCCCGCCCTGGCCGCTCGTTGCTCCCCTCTCTTGCGCCCTCCCGGCTCTGGGCCCCCCTTCCCCCGCCGGCCCTCTCGCTCCCCCGTGTTCCGCGGCCTCCCTCCCCTTGGGCTCTGCCGGTGCCCGCCCTGCGCGCTCCTCGCGCTCTCCGGCCCTTCTCTCCGGCTACCCTCTTTCGTGCTCTCCCGGCGTCTGCGTTCGCCTGCCGCCCGCGTGCCGCCGCCCGGTGCTGCCGCCCCTCCGCCTTGCGGCCGCACCTCCCCCGTCCCGTGCGTCCCCTCCTGCTTTTTCTCTGCCGCCCCCTTTCCTTCTTTGTTCGCCCTTCCCGCCCTTCCTGGCGCCCGCCCCCGGCTCCCCCCGGCCCTTCTTTTCGCGCCCTCGCCGCTCCCCGCCGGGCCCCGGTCGCCGCTCCCCCCACCGTGTGTTCGCCCTTGTCGCCCGCTGGCCCTTTTCTGGCCGCTGTCCCCCCCCACCGCCCGGGCCCCCCTTCGCCTCCTTCTCCCCTCCGGTGGCTCCCCTGCCCCGAGCCGCACTTCCCCCGGCCCCCCGGCCGGCCCTCCTCCGCGCTCCGTTCGCCGCCCGTGCCTCCGCCGCCTCCTCTCGTGCCGCGCGTGCTTCCTCCCCGCCTCCGGCGCGCTCCTCTGTCCTCGTGGGCCCCCCTCGCCCCTGCGGCCTGCTCTCTGGCGCGTGCCCCGCCGCGCGGTCTCTTCTCGCTCTTTTCGTTCTTTTCGTTCCCGTTGCCCCTTCTTTCGCCCTCCCCGCCTCTTTCCCCGCTTCTCGCCGCTTGCCCCCGTCCCTGGCCCTCCTCCTCCCCTCCCCGCGCGCCCTCCTCCGTTCTTCTTGCCCGGCCGCCCTGTCCCCCTTGCCCCCTGCTCTCCCCTGCCTGCGTCCTTTGCCCGCCGCCCACTGTTTCGCCTTCCCCGTGCCCCGCTCGAGCGGTTCGCGCCCCTCCCCTTCGGGCCGTCCTCGCCTCCTTTCCGCCTTCCTCCCCCCTCCTGGCTCCCCTGGTCCCCTGCCGCCCCCCCGCTGGCTCCCGCCGGCCTCGGCTCCGCTCCCTCCTGTTCTCCCCCCTGTCCCCTTGCCTCCTTCTCCTCTCCTTTCCTTCCTCCCGTTCCCGTGGTCCCCTTTGTGCCCGTC
The DNA here is from genome assembly GCF_001879475.1 of Ipomoea nil. Taxonomy (NCBI): domain Eukaryota; kingdom Viridiplantae; phylum Streptophyta; class Magnoliopsida; order Solanales; family Convolvulaceae; genus Ipomoea; species Ipomoea nil. Next base: position 3,011 of record NW_017619788.1, read on the forward strand.
CTCTCGCCCCCTGCGCCCCGGCCTTGTCCCCCCTTCCTGCCCCGCCCCGTTGCCGCCGCCGCCTCCCCTTCCTCTCTCGCTGGCCCCCCCCTTTCCCGGCCCCCCTTTGTCTCTCCCCGCGCCCCCCGCGTCTCGTGCCCCCCCCTCCTCGGCCTCTGGCCGCCTTCCGCGCCTGGGGCTGGGCGCTTCTCTCCCTTCCGCCCCGCTTGGTCGCTTGCCTGCCCCCCCCTGGCCCCCGTCCCGCTTTGCTCTTTTCCTCGCCTCCCGCCCCTCTCTGTTCCCCCCCCCGCCCCCTTTCTTCGCCCGTGGCGTTCCGCTTCTCCCGTTTTCCTGGTTCCCCCTCCCCTCCTCTTGCTCCGTGGGCTCTCGGTGGCTTTGGCTCCCCCCCTTCCTCCCCCCCAGGACCCCCCCCGTCTGGGTCCCTCCCCCCCTTCCTCTTTCTTGCCGGCCTTTGGTCTTTCGCTCGGCGGTTGCTCTCGCCCTCTGCCCGGCCTCCCGCTCGTCTCAGTTGCGTTCCCCGTCTATCGCCGCCCCCCGTCGATTTTCGGGGCCCGCTCGCTCGCGGCCTGCCCCCGGCCCCGGGCCCTTGTGCCCCTGGTCTCCGCCTTGCTGCCGTCTCTTCTGTCGCCGGATTCCCCTTCCCTTGTTTCGTCCACGTCCCTTTTGCCGCCCCCGGCTCTCTCGCGCCTTTCCCCGGGCCAAATGTCCGTCCCGCAGCGCCTCGCTCCCGCCAATGTCCTCGCGGCCTCCCGCCCGCACCCCCTTCTGTTGCTTGGAGTCCCCCCCAGCGCTCTCGTCTGCTTGATGCCCCTCATCCTCCACTGCGGCGTTTGTTGGGCCCTGGCCCCGCCGGCTCCTCCTTTGCACTTTCCCCCCGCACTCCCCCGCTTGCCCCGCCTCTCTCGTCGCTCGGCCTCCCCCCTCTTGTGTTCCAGCCCCTGTCCCTTGTGTGCCGCCGCCCACGGCCCCCCCTCCCGCCTCCTTCCCCGTCCCACGCTACCGCGCACCGCCATCCACGACCCCTTCGTCTCCTCCCCCGGCTTTACTCTTTGGTCCCGTCGCCCCCGTCCGTCTCCGTGGTCCGCCCTCTCCTTGGGTTTTGGTTAGACTGCTTTTTTTCTGGTACCCCCTGGCCCCTCTCCCTCCGCTCACACCGGCTGCCGATCTTCCCCCGTTGCCCGCGCTCTTCACGTTGCTACCCCCGTCGCCCCCCGCTCGACGCATGACCCCCCTTCGAACTTGCTCGCCCTCCGCCCCGCTCGCGGCCCCGCGTTCGTGCCCCGCGTGCTTCCCTCTTCTTGCCCTTCCCCCGGCCTTTTCCCTCCCTTCTCTGCCGCCCGCCCGCCGCCCCCCCTGGTGTCGCTGCCCGCCGCCCTCGCCCCCTCCGGCCGCCGCCCGCGTCCTGCTCTCCGCCGCCGGCCTCCCCCGCGCTTTTGGGCCGCCGCCTCTCCCCCGGCGTGCTCTCCTCCCCTCGCCGTCTCCTCCCCCCGTCTTCTCCCCCCCCCCTCTGCCTTCTGGCCCGGGCGCCCCCCCCCTCTCCCCTCTTTTCCTCCCTTTGGTTGTCCCTGTTTTGTCCTTGTTCCTGGCCCGTCTCCCTTCCCGCCTTTTGCCGCCCGTGCGCCCGCCGGCCTCTTCTTGGGCTCTTCCTCCCCCCGCCCGGCGTCTCGCCTCTTCCCCCCTCCCCCCTGGTGGTCGCCGCCTCGCTTCCCGTTGTGTTTGCTGCCCCTCCCGCCCCCCTGGCCCCCTGGTGCCGGTCCTCGTGCTTTCCTTCTTTCTCCCGCTCTGTTGGCCGCTCCTGTGTTGCCGGCCGTCGCCGCCTCCCGTGCTCTGGGTCTCCCCCCTTGCGGCCCTCTCCCTGTGCTCCCCGCCCTCTCCCGCCCCTCCCCCGCCTTGCCCCCCGCCTTCCCGCCGCCGCCCTCCCGTCGCTGCCCCCGCCGCTGCCCCCGTCCCCCTTCCCCCCCCGTGGCCTCCCCCCCGTCTTCCCCCGCCGGCCCCTCTGCGCCTCCCCCCGTTTCCCCCCCCTCGCCCCTGGCTCCGCCGTCCCCCCCTGCCTTCGTCCTTGGCCTCCCCGTGCCGGCGTCCCGCCGCGCTCCTCTCCTCGGCCCCCCCCCCGCTGCCCTGTTCTCCTGCTTTCTCTCCCCCCTGGCGCCCCCGCCCTTGCTGCCGCTTCGCCGCTCCCCGTTGGCTCGCTGCCCTGCCCGCGGCCTTCGCTCCCTTCCCGCGCCCCGCCGTCTGGCCCCTTGTTCCCCGCCCCCCGCCCCCCCCTGTCCTTGGCCCTCCCTGGGTCTTTCGGCCCCCCGCCCCCGCCGCCGGCGTCCTTGTTCGGCCTCCCGCCCGCTTCGTCGCCCCGGGGTCTTCCCCCGCCGCCGGCCTTGCTTTTGCTGCGCCCTTCGCCCCCGTCGCCCGCCTCGCCGCCCTCCGGCTCTTCCTCGCCTCTGCCGCGCCCCCGCCTTTCCTCGTCTCTCCCCTGGCCGTCCCGCGCGCCTTTCTTCCTGGCTTCCTTGCCGCCGCCGTTTCCGTCGCCCCCCCCCCCGGTTTTGCGGTCCCCGCCGTTGGTGCTCCCGTCTCCCCCTTCCCGCCGGCCTTGTCTGGGTTCCCCCCGCTCCGCGCGCTTGGTCCGCCCCTTGTCCCTGTTCTTCCTTCGTTGTGGCTTCCCCCCCGGTCTCGTCGCTCCCCCCCTCTTTCGCCTTCCCGCCCCTCCTCCCCTTTTCTTCGTCCCCTTTCTGTTGCTGCTCTTCTCTTTGGCCGTCCTGCTCCTCTTTCTGTGCGCCCTTTTCTCCGCTCCTGCCGCCCCGGTTCGCGCTGCGTCTGCTGGGCGCCTTCCCTTCCTTTTTGGGCCTGCCCGTCCCGCCCCTTGCCGCCGGCCTTTTCCTCCCTCCCGCCCCGTCCCCCGCGCTCTTCTCCCGCCCTTTGGCCTCGCTGGCCCCTCCTCCGTCCCCCTTCCCCTGCGTCCCTCTCCCCCTTGGCTCCCGCTGCTGCCGGCCCCGCCGTCGCTCCCCCGCTGTCTCGCGGGCTGCTTGGCTCGTTCCTCTCCTTCCCCGCCCGCCGCCCGCCCTCTCCTCCTCGGTTGGCGTCTGTGCCCGCTTCCCCTCCCCGCCCCCCGCCCGTCCTCTGCTTGCCCCCCGCCGCTCCTTCGCTCTCTCCCGGCCCCCTCCCTGTGGGCTTCTGGTCTCCCCCCGCCGGCGCTTTTCCCCTCCCTGGTTCTTCCGCTGCCGCTTTTGCCGGGTGTCCCCTCGCCCGCCCCCGTCCCTCCGGGCCCTGCCCGTTCTTCGGGGGCCGCTTGGTCTCTTGGTTCCGCCCCGCCCCCCCTCCCTCGCTCCGCGCCCTGCCCCTTGTGGCTGCGGCCCCCTTGTTTGGCTTTCTGGGCTTCCCTGCGGCCCCCTGTTCGTCTTTTCTGTGTCCTCCTCGCGCCTTGCCCTACCCCCCCCTCCCGTGCTCCCCTCGCGCCGCCCCCCTTCGCCGCGCTCCTTCCTCCGCGCCCCCGTCGCCCGCCCGCTTTGCCCTGCGCTCCTGTTCCCCGCCCCTCCTTGCCGCCCTTCTCCCCCCCCCGTTGTGTGCCTCTCGTTTTGCCCCTCTCCGGCCCGCCTGGGCCTGCTCGCCCTGCGCTCCGTCTTTCGCCCTTTTCCCTTCGCCCCCTTTGTGTCCGTGCTTTGCCTGCCCTTTGTTTCCCTCTGTGTTCCTCCGTGCTTTCCTTTCCTTCCTGTGTTCCCCTTTCTTTGTGTCCCTGTTCGTCCTTTTCTCTTCCGCCCTTCGGTCCGTCGCCCTTGTTTTTTTTTCCTTGCTCCCCGGCTCTCCCCGTTCGGGGCCTGCCCTCCTGCTCGTCGGGCTTCTCTGCCTTCGGGGCCATGCTCCTCCGCTCTGCTCACGTTGCTCCCCGTGCCTGCCCTGCGCTTTGTCCGCCTGCCTGGTCCTCCGCTTTACCTTTTCCTTTCCCCTGCTTCCGTCCCATCTGCTGCTTTTCCTTCGCCTGTCTCTCGCCTCCTTTTTGCTCTTCTCTGTTTCCCTTGCTTTTCTTGGGCCGCTCCCTTTTCCTTCTCCGCTTTACTCCCTGTCGCCCTTCCCTTGTTCGCCTGCCCGCTTTCTTGGCTCTCCCCCTTTTGTGTCGCCGCCCTTTTTGCTCCCTGCCCCTCTCCCGGTGGCCGCGCCTTCCCCTTCCTTTTTGGCGCTCTTCCCCCCCCTGGCGTCTTCCCTCTGCGTTGGCCCCTTTCCACTCCGTGCCCGTTCGCCGTTGCCCTCCCTTGTTCTCCCCTCTCTTTCTCTCCCTCCCGGGCCCAGCTGGTCCTTTTTGCTCGGCCTTTCTTTTGCCTCCCCGACGCCCGCCGCCCGCCGTTCCTCTCTTCCTCCTCTCTCCCCGCCGCGGCCCTGCCCGCGCCGCCGCCCCCCTTGCCCTCTCTCCCTTCCCTCCCCCCCTCCCCCTTTCCCCCCCCCCTCTATCTCCCCCCCCTCCCCTTCCCCCCTCCCCCTTGTCCCTTGCCCCCTCTCCCCCCCCCATTTCCTCTCCCTTTTTTTCGGCCTGCCGCCCCCTCCCCGCACCCCCCCTCTCCCCTTCCCTCTTTTGTTCTCTCCCGCTGGCCGGCGCTCCCCCCCCCTTGGCGCCGCCGGCTCGCGGCCACCTCCCTCGGGTGCTCGCGGGCTCTCCTGGCCCTTGCGGCCTCCCCCCGTTCCTCCCCCCCGCCTTGGGGGTCCCCTCTTCCCTCTCTTGCCATCGTGGGTTCTTGCCCTTTTGCTCTTTCCCGTCTGCTGTTTCTCTTTGCCTGCCGTCGTCGCCTTTTCTCCCCGCCGTCCTTTGTCCGCCCCTGGTGTTCTCCCTTCTCCTGTTGGCGGTGTTTGTGTCCCCTTGCGTTACTGCTGTGCAGCCCTCTTTTGGCTATGGCGGCCCCCTTGTTGCCCGTGCCGCTCCCGGCTTGTGCTTTCCCATGCTTTTTGGCGTGCCCTTCGCCCCCCCCGCCCCGTGCGCCGTGTCCTCCTGCTCTCCGGTTCTGTTGCCGCCCGCCTCTGGCCTGCTCCTTGCTCTCTGCCTCCCCTCTTGCGTGCCCCTCTTCTCGTCGGCCTTCTTTCCTCAGCCCCCTTTGCCTTTGCTGCCTGCCCTTGTGCTGTTGTTGCCGTCAGTTGGGGCCGGTTTCTACTCTGGCCGCTCGTGCTCACCTTGGGCTCGCCCCCCGTTGGTGCCTGGCTGGTTTCCTCTGCTCTTGACTCCGGTTTTGTTGTTGGGGCGTTGTTGACAGTTGCCGGTGTTGCCTCTCCCCGCCCCCCCCTCCCCCCCCCCCATTCCCTTTTCCTCCCACCCCTCCCGGTTGCTCTTCCCCTCGCCCCTCTCGCCCCCCGCCACACCGGCCCGCCTCCCGCGCCCATTCCTTCGCCCCCCGCCTCCTTCTCCCGCGCTCCTCAGTCCCGGGGCCATCCCCTCCCCCCTGGGCAGCGTCGTGCTTGCTGCTTGTCGCCCCCCCCTTGTCCCTCCTCCCCCCCCGTGCCCCCCCCCCCCCACCGCCTGACCGACGGTGGTTTTTCCCCCCGTCCACGTTGGGCGTGTCGCATGCCTTCCCCCTTCTGGCCCGTCGTGCGTTGCTGCCCGCGTCTGCCCGTGTGCCCGTTTGGGCGCCCTTTGGCGGTTCCAGTGCTCCTACTCGGTTGCTCCCCCGCTCGGCCCGGCTCCTCTCACGCCTTGGCGCGATTTGCTTCCCCTGGCTTGCCCCGCCCTCTTGCTCCGCGCACCCTCGGCTTTCGGTGCTTCATGCGTGCTTTCTTCCACCGTTGCTCTTCGTCGGGGCCCGGCCCGTGGCTCCCGCCGTCCCGCCCCTGCCTTGCGCCCCTCGCTGGCTTTGCTCGTGCTGCTCTTACCCGCGCCTTGGTCCTTTCCTCGACAGCCGTCCGCGGCCCCCTGGGGCCGCCTCCCCTTTGCAGGCGCCCGCCGGCGTGGCAGCTTGCACAGCCTTGGCCCCCCTTCCTTCGACCTCTTGGCTGCCCCCCTTCGTTTTGCTGCTCTTTCCCCCCCCCCCGACTCCGCTGTCCCGACTTCGTGCCTGCCACCTTTGGCCGCCCCTGTTGCGCTGCACCGCCGCCTGGCGCCCCCGCCCCTGTGCTCCCCCTTGCCGTGTCCCTCGCAATCCGTGCCCGCCCACCTTGTCCTGCCGGCCCACTCCTATCCTCCACTTGCTGCGCGCCTTGTGTCTTGCGGCTGCCCCCTCCGTGGCCCCCGCCTCACTCCCTGCCGAGCCCCCCCCGCCGCGTCCCCACAGGCGGTCACCTTCTTCCTCCATTCCTCTTGCCCTTTGCCCGCCACTCTTCTTGGGGACTGTACCCGCCGGCCTTCCACGCGTTGCGCCGCGCATGTCTTTCCCGCGTTTCGCCCGTCCCCCCCCTTTGGTCCTGTTGTCCCCCCTCGCTGCCTTTCCCCCCACACTTCATGCCAGGGCCGCCTCCTTGTTCCTTGGCCCGGCTCCCTCCCCGGTGATCATGGCCCCCCTGTCTCCCCCCCGCCGCGCGTCCTCGGCCGTCTTGCCGCTGTCCTTGCCTTACAGGGCCGCACGGCCCGGCGTGTGCCTCGCGGCTCTGCTTGGTCGCGCCCCTTGCCGGTGCCTACTCCTCCGTTGGCGTGCCCCTGCTCTTTTCCTTGGCGTCCCCCGCCGCCCCGCCCCAGCTTCGGCGCGTTTCCCCACTTCTGTGGCTGCTGCCGCCCCGGGGCCCGCGCTCGCGGCGCTCCACGTCCTTTGGTGCCGCCTTTGCTTGGCCGCGTCCCCCCGGCCCCTCGTTGCGCTTGTTCGCCCTCCGCGCCCGCGCGGCGTCCCCCCCACCCGCGCCTCCCACGCCGCGGACCCCGGCGCATCCTGGCTTATTTGCTGCCGCCTCCCGCCTGGCCTTTCCTCGCCCCCCCCCCCTCCTCCCCTTCCCGACTCACTTCTGCGACCCACACCCATCCGCTTCTCCGCGCGTTGGCGCCCTTCTTTGGGCCCCCGCCCCGCCCTGGTCGGCTGGCACGCTCCTTTGCCGCCTGCGTTGCTTGGTCCCCACGCCGGCGTGTTCACGGTGCCCCTGTTCACCCGGTTCTGGCCCTTACTGTTCCCTGCGCCCGTCCCCGCCGCCCTCCCACCTCGCCGGCAACGCCCCGCGCCTTCCCGGCCTTCCGGGCCCCCGTGCCTGCCTTCCTTGGCCAGCGGTACCCTTTGCCGACCTCCCTTTTTTGGTGTCCCTCTCGCTCGCTTGTTCGCCTTCTGCTTTTTGGCCCTTATCTCCCTTGCTCGCACTCTGGTTTTCTTTCTTTCCTTTGTCTAGTCTGTTCCATTGCTTTCCCGTCTCCACGCTTTTCCCTTGGCCTTCGTCATCTGCCTGTGCGGCGTCTCCTTGCGCCCTCACCCTTGCCCGGGGGCCGCCCCTTCCCGCTCCCCTTCCATCCGCCCCCCGCGTTCATCGTCTCCTCTCCGTTTCGGTCCCCCATTCTCCTCTCTACGGTCTTCCCGATGTTCCCGCCCGTCACCCTGGCTCGTCGCCTCCCTTGGACCACGCTTCTTTTCCCCACCTTTTGCCTCGCCCCCTGCCTTGGGTCTCCGTTTCGGCCTCCTCACCGGCGGGCACTTGTTGGCCTCTCTTGTCTCCGTTTTGCTGCCCCCCTGTCTTTTGTGCCGCCCCCTTTTTCTTTTCTTTGCGTCCGTTCTGGTTCCCGCCCCGTCTCGTGCCCCCTGCCCTCGCCTCCCTGCCGTCTCCGCCCCCGCCGTTTTCCAGCCGCTCCCTGCCCGCGGGCTCACTCGCTCCACCGCTTTCTGCCGCCTCCCGTTCCCCCGGTTGCGCTGGACGCGCGTGGTCGCCGCCTTTTGCCGTCCTGCTCCTGTGCGCTGCTCCCGTTTGCTTCTCCTTCGCCACCTTTTGGTGTCCCGCTGCCTTGCTCTCGTGCCGTCCCCTCTCCGGCGCTGCTGTCCTCCTGCTCGTCTCTCCGGTTCTCCCTCTTCCTGCCCGCCACTTTTATCGTGGGCTCGTTGCGCTTCTCGGTGCTGCCGTCCCGCCTCTCGGGTCGCCCTCCCCCTGTGCTCCAGCTCGTCGCGCCCCGTGGCGGCGATCCGTCCCACCGCCTTTCGTCTTGGCTTGCTCCCTTGGCTCCCCCCACGTGGCCGCCGCTTTGCCGCCCGCCACTGGTCCCCCGTTTGACTTCCCCCTGCCCGCGCTTTTCCTTCCTCTCTTGGTTCCTGCTCTCCCTGGCACCGTGCTCCCTGGTCCATGCTCCCACGGTGGCCCCTGCTACTTCGCCCTCTCTGCCCTGGCCCTGCTGGTCCCTGCTCCCCGGTGGCCCCTGCTCCGCTCGCTCCTCCTGCTGCTGCCCCTGCTCCCTGCTCTGCCTCTCTGGCGCCCTGCCTTCCTCCCCCGGCGCTCTGCCCTCCTGCTCGCACTTCGCAGCCCCCTCCTTTTGCCGCTCTGTTTCTGCCGCCGCCGTCGCCGGCGCACGCCGCCGCTGCTCTCCACGCGCTCTTTTTTCCTCCCGCCAGCCTCCGCCGCTCCCTTCATTTGCTCCCTTGGCCGCCACCCCTCACCGCTCCCTTCTTTGCTCCCCTTGGCCTCCTCTCGCTCCTCCTTCCCCCCGTCCTGCCCGCGCCCTTCCCCTTTGGCGGCTCCCCCTTCCCCGGCCCCGCTTTGTCCGCTTCCCGCGCGCCCCGGCCCCTTCTTCCCCTCTTCTGCCCGCCGGCGCCCTGCCTTTGCCGCCCCCGTTGGCCCCCTTCTTTGCTCCCCTCCCCTTCCCCTGGCCGCTCGCGCTCGCCCGTTGCTCCCCGGCCCCTCGCTTTCCTCTGGCTCTCCCTTGCCCCCGCCGCCTTGCCGCCCCGCCCCTTGCCCGCTTCGCCCCCCCCGCGCCCCCCGCCCTTCTCCCTCCTCCCCGTGCTCTCTTGCGCTCTCTCCGCTCCCTTCCCGTCTGCGGCGCGCCCTCTTTGTCTTTCCTTGTCCCTCTTCTCCTGCGTGTCGCCCCGGGGTCGCGTCCCTCGGCGCGCGTGCCCCCCCCGTTGGCGTGTCGCTTTGTGCGTCGCCCTCGTTGTCCCGGGCCGCGTCCCCCGGGGCGCTTGTGCCCCCCGGTGCGCGCGTCGCTTTGTGCGTCGTTCTCGTGGTGTCGGCGTCCCGCTTGGTGCGCCGTCCTCGGGCCGGCGGCGTCCCCCGCGGCGCTTGCGCCCCCCTTGGTGGCGTGTCGCTTTGTGCGCCGCCCTCGGCGCCGTGTCGCTGGCCCCTTCTTCCCTCTTGTCTCTGGGTGCTCGCCGCCTCGTGCCTTTCCTCCTTGCGTGCCCGGCGCCGCGTGGCCTCGGCGGCTTCCCCCCCCTCTGCCCCCTCTCCCTCTCTCTCTCTCTTTCCTTCCTGCTCCTTCTCTTTCGTGCCTGCTTCTCTCTCTGTGCCCTCCCCCGTTCCGGTTTCTGCGTCTCTTTCTCTGTCTGGGTTTGCTCGTTCCCTCGTTTGCCTGCCCGTGCCCTTTTCTCTCCCTCCTCCTTCCTCTCTCTCCCGTGTTTCTCCCGTGCTGCCTGTCTCGCCTCTCTCTTTGCGCCCTCCCCCTTCCCGCCTCCCCCTTTGCCGTTCCCTTTCCGCTGTGCCCCCTCTCCGTTGTTCTCCTTGTTTCTGCTTGTTCCTTCGCGTTGCCGTTCCCCCGTGTTGTTTGCCGCCGCCGTTTGCCCCGTTCGCGCCGTCTCTTCCCCCCCCCCCCCCTCTCGCCTTCTCGCCCCCCTTTCGGCCCCCACCCGTGGTCTCCGCGCGGTTGTCTCTTTGCGTCCTTTCTTGCCTGCTCGCTCGCTCTCCCCCCTTCCCGCTGCGCGCGCTCTGGTTCTTGCTCCCCTTTGCTTTTCTCCCTTGCTCCCTTTGCTGCTTGGCCCCTCCGTCTGCCGGTGCCCTTCTCTGCTTTCCCTGCTGCCCTGTGGGCCGTCCTCCCCCGCCCCTGGTCCGTCTCTCCCTTTCTGTGCCGCTCCTCCCCTTCCCCCCCGCGCTCCCCCTGCTCCCCGCTCTCTTCCCCGCCCCCACTGGCGTGGCCCCGGCCGCTCGCGGCCGCCCTCCCTTGGCCCCTCTTTGCCCCGGCCCTTTTGTTCCCCCCGGTCGCTGCCCCCCTCTTCCCCCGCTTCGCCCGTGCCCCCCGGCCCCCGCCTCTGGCTCCACTCCTTCGTCTCGGTGCCGGCGCCGCCCCCGACACCGCCCCCTCCCCTTGCCATGCCCGGGTTCGCCGCTTTCCCCGCTCATCCGCCCCGCCCGCCTCCCGCCCTGGCCGCTCGCTTGCTCCCACCTCCTTGACGCCCTCCCGGCTCTGGCCCGCCCCTTCCCGCCGGCACTCTCCCTCCCGTGTTGCGGCCTCCGCTCCCGCTTCGGCGTCTGCTGTCCCGCCCTGCGCGCTCCTCCAGCTGCTTCCCCTTTCTCTCGGCTACCTCTTTTCTGCTCTCACCGCGTCTCTTCGACGCTGCGCCCCGCCATGCCACCGCCGTGCTCGCCGCCCCTCCGCCCTGCTGGCACCCCCCCCTTCCTCCTCTCCGTCCGTCGTCCCTCCTGCTTTTTTCTCTGCCGCCCCCTTTTCCTTCTTTTTTCGGCCCTTCCCGCCGTTCCTGCCCCGCACCCCCGGCTCCCCCACGGCCTTCTTTTCGCGCGCCTCGCCGCTCCCGCCGGGACCCGGTCCGCCGCTCCCCACCCTGTGTGTTCGCCCTTGTCTGCCCGCCTGGCCCAGTTTTTCTGGCCGCCTGTCCCCTCCCGGTGTGCCCTCCCCTTCGCTCCTTCTCCCTCTCCACCGGGTTGCGTCCCCGTCGCCCGCGCCGCCCTTCCACCCCGCCCCCGCCCGGCCTCTCCGCCCGTTCGCACCCTGCCCCGCCGCCTCATCTCGTAGCACGCGCGTACTTACATCCGCCAGCACCCGGCCCTCCTCTGTCTCCTCGGGCCCCCCCATCCGCCCCTGCGGCCTGCTCTCATGCGCGCGCGCCACGCCGCCGCGGTCTCTTCTCGTTCTTTCGCTCTTTTCGTTCCGTTGCCACCTCTTCCGCCTCACCCCCTCTTTTCCCCGTCTTCTGCCCTATGTCCCCCGACCTGGCCCCCTCCTCCCCCCCCGCGCCCCTCTCCGTTCCTATCTTGCCCGGCCGCCCTGTCCCCCCCTTGCCCCTGCTCTCCCTCCATGCGTCCTTTGCCCGCCGCCCCTATTCGCCTTCCCGCCGCGTGCACGCTCGCGCGGTTCGCGCCCCTCCCTTGGCCGTCATCGGCATCCTTTCCCCCTTCCTCCCCCTCCTGGCTCCCTGGCCACCTGCCACCCCCCTGGCGCTCAGCCGGGCTCGGCTCCGCTCCTCCTGTTCTCCCCCCTGTCCCCTCCCCTTCTCCTCCTCCTTCCTTCCTCCCGTTCCCAGTGTCCCTTTGTGCCAATCCGTCCGCCCCTGCGCCCCGGCGTTGGCCCAGCCCTTCCTGCCCGCGACCCTGGCCTGGCGCTCCCCCGGGTGATTGCTTGCCCGCCCCCGTCCTAGCTTCCCCGCCTCCCTCTCGTCTCGGCCTTCCCCGCTTTGCCCACCCCGCCCTCGCTCTCCGTGGCCCTCCTCCCTCCTTGCCTCGGGCCGCCTTCGCGCCTTGGGGCGTTGGGCAGCTTACTCCCTCCGCCGCCGCTTGCGTCGCGTTTGCCTCCCCCGCTGGCCCGTCCGTCCCGACTTTGCTCTCTTTCCTCGCCATCCCGCCCCTCTCCGGCTTCCCCACCCGCCCCGCATCTCTTCTTTACGCCCGTGCGTTAATGCTTCTCACCGTTTTTCCGGTTCACCCTCCCCTTCCTCTTGAGTCCACGGCTCTCGGGGGTCTTTGGCATGCCCTCCCCTTCTCGCCGGACCCCCACCCGTCTGGGTCCCTCCCCGCCTTCGTCTTTTATGTGCGGCGCACTTTGAAGTCTTTCGCTCGGGCTGCTCTGCCCCCTCCCGCGCCTCCCGCTCGTCTCAGTTGCTTCCCCCGCCTCGCCGGCCGCCCCCGTCCGTTTTTCGGTGGCACCGCTCGATCTGCCTGCCCACCCGGCCACGGCCCCCTGTGCACCCTAGCCATCCGCCTTGCCGCTGTTCCATTTGTCGCAGGCTTCCCCCTTTCCCTTTGTTTCTCCAGGCGCCCCTTTTTGCGCCCCCGGCTCTTCTTCCGTCGCCTTTTTTTCCCGCTCCCTTCCCGTCCCCGATGCATCTCCGCCGGACGTTGTCCTCACCGCTCCCGCCCGCCCCCTCTGTCTGATTGTTTGATTGGCGTACCCGCCGGCCTTCTGTGTGTTTCTGGTCCGCCCTTCCCCTTGCCGCCCTTTGGGCCTGGCCGCCGGACGGCTCCATCCTCATGCCATTTCCCCCCCTCCCTCAGCATTGCCCCCCCCGCTCGTGCTGCTTCCCCCCCCCTTGCAGTTCCCCACGCTCCCCTCTGCGCTGCCTGCCCCGCCGGCCCCCCACTCCTAGTCATCTATTCCCTCCCCCGCTCCGCGTCCCCCTCCCGCCTTCTCCGTTTACTGCCCTGCTTTCTTGGGTCCCGTCGCCCCCCGTCCGTCTCCGTGGTCCGCACTCACCCATTTCGTTGTTTGTTGCTGCTTTTTCCCGGTACCCCTGAACAGTTGTTCCTCCCCGCCCCGCGTGCCTTGCCTCCCGTTGCCGGAGCTGCTCCCGCACTCCCCGCCCCCGCTCTGCCGCTTGCCCCCCTTCGCCCGCTAGCGGCCCGCCTTGATGCTAGGCGTGATTCCCTCCTCTTGCCCTTCCCCCGGGCTTCCTCCCCCCCCTCTTCTGCGCGCCCGCCACGCCCCCACTCCACTGGCCATCGACTCCAGCCGCACCAGGCCCCTCACAGCCGCCGTTCTCGCCACGTGTCCTGCTCTCGCCGCCGCTCTCCCCCAGCGACTTTTGGGCCCGTTCTCCCCACGGGTCGTGCTTCTCCTCCCCCTCGCCGTCTCCTCCCCCAGTACTCTCCCCCCTCCGCCTTCTGGCCCGGGCGGCCCCCCCTCCCCTCTTTTCCTACATTTGGGTGTCCCTGTTTGTCCTTGTTCCTGGCCCGATCTCTTTCCAGCCTTTGCCGCCCGTGCGCCGCCGGCCCTCTTCTTAGGGCTCTCCTCCCCCCGCCCGGCGTCTATGCCTATTTTCCCCCCCTCCCCCCTGTGGTCTGCCGCATCCCTTCCATTGTTGTAGTATCGCCGCCGACCCCCCCCGCCGTCCCCGCTCCGGGCCGTCACTTCTACTCCCTTTTTCTCCACCTCCTTTTGCGGCCCCTCTGTTGACCGGCTATTCGCCGCAACACCTGCCACTCGTCCTCCTCCCTTTGCGTCCCTGCCTCCTTGTGACCGTGCTGTCCCCATCTGCCGCCCCCCCGCCTTCCCCCAGACCTGGAACGCCCTCCCCGTCCTGGCCCTCGCAGCTCCCCCGTTTCCCCCTCC
>NW_017619789.1:0-17151 GCF_001879475.1 Ipomoea nil
AGACAATAGAACTAATAAAATTATGTCTCTTAATTAATTTATTGATAATGAATAATTTTTTTTAGTAAAGACATTGTAGGGACAATGTAGCGAACATAATCAATTGATGAATTTGAATGTAAAGAATTTTTATATTGGAGAAAAATAAAGACAATATAACTAATGAAATTATTTCTCTTATTTAATTTATTGATAATGAATAATTTTTTTTTGAATAACGACATTGTAGACACATAATTCTAAATTAAAGAAATGCATATGTATTATTTTTTGTTGTAGCTACTAAATTATTATTTTAATTTAATAAGACTAAAATAAAGTACTAATTATGCCAACTTTGATTAGGATGAGGTTCGAACCTAAGACCTTTATTATTGAAATCAATGAGTAAGTTAACGGTGAACTAACCGAAAGTAACGGAAAAGATAATATTTAACGGAAAAGTTAACGGATAATCATATTCATTAAGGATAAATTAGTAAATCTTAAGGAAAAAATAAAATCTGATCAATCAGAGCCATTCATTTGATTAAAAAATTTGACCGCCATTTTTCTACCCATTATAGGCCTAACTCTAATGGGCTCTTATTAGTATAGTAGATTATGAGCAAATATCAATTTTGGTTTCAAGAGTATTAACAAAATGACAGTTTTGGTTCAATCGTTTAATTCTTATCAATTTCATCCACGATTATTATTTTAGTACCAATTTTCATCCACAGCTATTATTTTAGTGTAAAAATTTATCACGCCAGCCACACATGTAACACCCCACTTTTCTAACTCTTAATTATAACTCTAAATAGGAAAACACCCGTTAACACGAAGCTAAGTATAACCACACTCAACCCTGTAAAGTACTATTATAGAGTATACTTTGAAAACATTTGCTTTCTTTATAAATAATAACTCAATCTCATCTTTAAATTTGTCACACTCTATCTAGATGCTTGCACCATATTATATCAGCTGGCATGCTCATATATATACATAAGACTGTTCACTTAGATTCAACAACATAATATTTTCTCAAATAACTTATCAAACAATTCATACTTACAGATAAGATCATGCTAATAAACCATATAACAGGTATACTCATGCTTTCATATTCTCATCTCATAATTCGATAAACAAGACTTCTAATACAACAAAACGATTATAAGTCAACATTCACATTATGTACTCTCATAACGATACTTTACTCGAATGCAATCTTGTGCAATGCTATAATCATACTCATGTGCAACCTCGTGCAACAATATACTCATACTTATATGCAATCTCGTGCAACAACATACTCATACTTATACGCAATCTCGTGCAACAATATACTCATACTTATATGCAATCTTGTGCAACAATATACTCATACTCATGTGCAACATCGTGCAACAATATACTCATACTTATATGCAATCTCGTGCAATATACTCATACTTATATGCAATCTCGTGCAACAATATATACTCATACTTATATGCAATCTCATGCAACAATATACTCATACTCATGTGCAACGTGCAACAATATACTCATACTTATATGCAATCTCGTGCAACAAATACTGCAATCTCGTGCAACTCATACTTATATGCAATAACAATAGAGTACTTTCTGTGGAGGTCTCTTTCTTTTTTTCTTACTATTGAGTCTCTCTTGACTCGTTTTCTTTATCTTGAGTCTCTCTTGACTCGATTTCTTTCTCTTGAGTCTCTCTTGACTCGCTTTCTTTCTCTCGAGTCTCTATTGATTCGCGTTCTTTCTCTTTTCGCTCGTAGACGGCTCAGGTTTCACCGTAGCGTGAATTGCCCCATCGGGAAGGCGTAATCCGACCCAATATCTCCTACTGTCTACGGAACCAATCTCGAGGTTCACGCGCGCTGTGGAATCAGGTATCGAACTTTTAGTGTGCACACCCCCTACCAGGATTCCAAGCCTGACTGGTAGTTTCCAACCTCGTAACGTGGGAATACTCCGCGTTACATGTACTAGGACCGCAATGTCCATAACAATCATCCGAGTGGACATAGTCCAAACGGGTCCTCCAAAACCTCACCGATATAGATAATACATATATATATCTCTCATGCATCAATCTTATGCATGCAACAAACTTTACTACTTCTCAAATGCATCAAAGAATGCTATACACATGCTCATGGTTTTCGAAAATAATACTTGGGCTCACGTTGGCCCGTTATGTATTTTTGAAATATGACATATGTGAGATGCCAAAATGCTCTATAACATGCTTCTAAACCATGTATGAAATAACATGAAATACTTAAGAATATAGCGTCATGCTCGGTTTTGCAACATAGCAAATTCTATTCATTCTATCAACAACATGTGCTTCATTTCACATTGATCAAATATCACAATCTAGTCATGCTTTCATAATAAATCATATTCTCAAATGATCATGCTTCTTTACTCAATAAAAACATCATCAGATCACTTAGTCAAATAATTCTTCATACACAGTGAACTAGCAAAATATATACTTTGTGTAGCAAATCATCACTAAAACCTTCATAACATACTCATTTTTAATCCAATTTCAACGAAATCAAAGCCAAAATGTGCGTCGAGATGGTCCCGATGAGCCGAGCCACAATGGCCCGACCACTGCACAGATTCTTCTCAGAATCAGTGTCAGGGACCTGAGCGGAACTCCTCATGGTCGGCCCCTTGTACCCCGTCACTTCATCGGGTGTAACACCCGTGTTACGGCCCCTAAAACCATTTAATTAATTAATCAATAGCCCAAGAGAGAGAATAAATTATAATTAATTAGGGAAAAAGGCCCACCATAGTCCATGGGCCCTCATATATAAACCCAACCCCTAAACCCAATCCTTAGTTCCAAAAGGAATAGAATTAGCGAGCCTATAATATTAGTTCCTAATTAGGACTCCTAAATATATAAATAAGGGACTTAAGAGGCACCTAGGACTCCCCACAAGATTAACGCCCCACCACCCCAAAAAGAGCTCCAAGAATCCCCTTAGGAGAAATCAAGAAAGCAAGGAAGCTTAAAGAAAGATCCTTCATAGCCAAGGAATTGATTAAGGCTAAGAGGTAACCATGTCTCAACAAAACCTATTTTCATAGTTATGATTCCCCCTTAGGGTTTCCCATATTACTGTGTATTAATGACTTGTGATGATTATTATTGATGATTGATGTGATGATCCCATGGGGATCTGATAATCTTGATATTGGGAGATTTTGATAATTATGGTGTTCTTGATGATTATATGCAGTTCTGATGATTATGTGTTGTTCTTGATAATTGTGTGATGCTCATGATGCTTATGTGTTATTCTTACCGAATCTTGCAATTAGAAGACGAATCGTATCCTTGTGGATATAAAGTGATTAGAACCCTAGGTTGTATCGTATGATATTATTCTTTGATTATCGGGTGGGGAAATCGCATGTTTGGGTGTTGATTATGTTTAGAAAAGCATGATAGGTTATGTGCCGTTCGTTTCTCGTATTTGATCCGTTAACTGTCTACGTGTTGTCGTTAATTGCGTTGTAAAGTGTCTAAGCATGGTTTCGGGTTCCACAATGGTTCCGGGGCGAAATTGTGTGATAAGAGTCAGTGGGGGTAGGGGACCCGCCACCTACCACAGCCGGAAAGTACATCTCCGCAGCGGGGCAGCTACCCGCCGGCGACCCGCTGCCCGGAACAGTAAAATCCGGCGGGCAGCCGGCGGGTGGCCCCCACCCACCGCTACCCGCTGGAAACTCATCCCAACCGGGATCCCGGCTTCCCCGTTGATGTTTCCCCGTTTCCCGTGGTGTCCCAACGGACTCCGTTTATCGTGCCTATGTCTAGTTTGATGTTTCGGGCGCGTTCGTAGGTTTATGAGTCTATTGTGTTGCATGCTAGTTGAATTGGTATCCCGTTGACCTAGGTGGAAGAAGTATGAACCCCTTAGGACTATCCTTAGTATGTGATGGATCACGCATAGGTTTTGTTATGCGCTTTCTCCCCCTTCCCAATGTGTAACATGGGTTGCATGTGCTTGCTGTGTGATATGTGTGTGTGTTACCCCAATTCGGTTGCCGATCGGATTGGTTTTCCTGAGCTGCGGTTCAGAAGCTGGCTGCGGTCAGATTGATACTCTTGGGCTGCGGTCCACCGTTTGGTTGCGATCAAACGTTTCTATACGAGCTGCGTTCGTCCTCCTTCCTGGCTGCGGTCAGATGACATTCTCTTGGGCTGCGGTCCACTGTTTGGTTGCCGATCAAAACACTATGATGAGCTGCCGGTTCATCGGTTGTTGCGATCGACCCCTCCGTGTTGCGATACGGGGCAGGGTGCTGCGGGCCGTGTCAGAGCTATATGCCGCTGACCCTCATGTATGGGCATGCGATTGGTTTCTGTGGCGCCAACAAAGTGTGCTATGTGTTGAGATATGGATGAGTGGTGATCATGAGTGTCTTGGGGATGTGACTACGGATTTATGTTGGGGATTGTTTATGTTGAGTTATGACTATTGTTTATGCTTTGCCTTATCTCCCTTAACTGTCGTGAACTGCATATGCTCGTTATAACTGTTGCTTGTGTCTGGCCTTATCTGTCGAGTCATTCCCGTTTTAAAGATAGAGTTCGTAGGATATATCTTCATGCTCGAAATGGTTTTTCGTATATCTATATGTATCTCTATATGTATTGTATTTCAACGCGTTGAAGTGGGTTACCAGCATCTCTCGCTGAACAGATATATTTGGCTTTCAGGCACAGAGGACTAGAGCACCGGAGCGCGCTAGAACTGGAGCGTAGACGTAGATTAGTTTCCCTTTCGGCCTGCGTACCATATTATGCTTTGTGTTCCAATGGATATTAGTTAGACAGCCTGTGCACCTGGGTTCACTAGCCCAGGTGTGGCATAGCACCCCGTACACTTATGATATACTTTGGGATGTAATGAGATATTACCTTTATTATATAAGCTTAAAATGTCTTAAAAATCTGGGGGTGTTACATCGGACTAGGCGGCGGCCATCCTCTAGGGCCATGCCCTAGTCCCGTGCAAGCACGGCTCTAGCCGGCGGCCCTCCTGATGGGTCGGCGGCTAGGGATGTGACTCTGATCTTGTGTACACTGTGTGTGCACCAGAAGGTTTTTCATCTGCAAAAAATCCAATCCAAACAAGTCCAAAACAATCCCAACAACTCACAAACAAATACTAAATCACTTCTAAGCATAAACACAACAAAATCTCATAGATTATACTCATTTCTACTCAACATAAAGGCTTCGCAGAGGCCAAATTTTAAAGAGGGAGTCCATGGGTTATACCTCTTGTTGCTTCTCCTTCTTGCTTGGATCTCAGCCCCCTCTCCACTCAACTTCCACCACTTTCTTTTCCACCTAAACACCCCAAACATCAACAACAAACTAAACCTAAGAGAACTCAAACAATATAGGCAAAAAGGGCATCGAAACAAAGGGAGTAGATGAATGGTGGAGAATAGACCTTACTGTATGTCTTTCTTCTTTCTAGCAGACAAGGTTGGGAGAGGCAAGGGAATGAGATCGGGGATTAATGAGGAAGAAGGTGTGGTTTTATAGGGTGCAAAACCCTAGGAGATTCTCCCATGATTGGTGGAGGGAAAAATGGCAGTTTGGTTGATTTTCTAAAAGCATCAGACAAGGCTAAGAGGTTTGTGTTCACCAAGCAACATGAACCATAGACTAGAAATGCTATTTTAAATACTTTGGGGGTTGAAAATGAATTTTCTCAAAAAACTATTTAGATGATCCCTTGTTTAAAATCTTTTGAATACTCCCGGTCTCGCTCAGATAAATTTCTCGATTAAAATCTTGGTACGCGAAGTACTCGAAAATTTAGGAATTTTCGAAATAGAATCAATTTTGGTGTCGAATTAATTTAAAATGTGACGAAAATAATTTATTCAAAACACCAATTAATCGCAAAAAATTTTAATGGAGTGAAAATGACTATTTTGAAATTCTTAATACCAGATTTAAAAAATTGAAATTTTGGGTTGTTACACTCTATCCCCCTTAAAAGAAGTTTCGTCCCGAAACTTAGAAGAAACGGGTGGATTAAGTTCTCGAAAGAAAGGGTGATATAATCAAAAGGTTGAAATTTTCTGTTGGATCACTTTGGAAAGATTTAGGAATCTCTGAGTTCTTATCTAGCTCTACTAACCTCTTAACAACTACTCAAAACAAATCTGCAGACTGAACTCAAAAGCTTAATTAGTTACCTTGATCAAAACCTCCCGATGAATCACCTGGTGGCATGTAGCTCGGATCCCAACCATAGGAGTCCATCTTTGCACATTCTCGATCCCCATCCTTTGCTCTATGACTGATGCTCGTTGATCAAAGTTGGAAAATCCGTAGCTCACTTGGGCACTAAAATTGTCCGAAACGGTTGTTGATCATAGCATATAAATCCTCATAAGTAGGTCCTTGAGGCCCATTCATGTAACCCTGTGGTGCTCTCGGCTAAGTAGCCGTAACTGGTGCTCCCTCGTGACTCATGCCAACTCCCGAATCAGTTCCCATTGCAACCCCTTCTCCACTGGCCTTAGCTATGTGTCCGGCTTCAATTCCAACATTCGACCACTTTCGTTGGGTACATTCAAGCTAACCACCAAAGTAATTCTTCTCATCCAAGGGCTTCTTAGCAATGTCAGCTAGGGACAGATACTTGTTCTCAGCAACCTGATACAGCTCATAATATTTCAGATTCGCGGCATTCAAACCGACCTAGTGGTTCTTTGTATCGTTTCTCCTAACTTGGGTAAATTCATCCTTTTGAAAACCCAGCTTAACATCATGCCATAGGGTAGATTCTTTCTTGTTCTTTGCTTTAAAGTAAGCCATGTTCTTAAGTATCAAAACTGGAAAATTAATAGCCACGACCAAATCTCAACATAAAGGCAATGGTACACGTCCAACTACCAATCTCCATAGAGTTGTTCCTACACGGAAACAAGCACTCTTCTATCAACAAAACTAATAATTTCTTCTCCCCAGACAAAGCTGGGTCTCTCGGGGCAATACTCTTTAGGGAAGTCCTCCCTACTCCCGGTCATGTATCTCAAATACTCCTGATGTGTCAACCCCGCGTGGGCGACCCAATCGTCCCTGTCATACATATCCAATCCATCCAACGACAAGTTAAACCAATTTGACAGTTTTTGTGGTGTCAATTCTACTTTCATACCTCTCACATTAGAGACAATCGAAGTCACTTCCTTCTTATATTTTGTGGACAAATTCTCATAAAATTCAATCACTAAAGTCAGGATAAATTTCTTCTTGAATTCTTAGGAATTTCCTCAACAAACCTCGATTTTCCAATATGCTATTAAAATCTTCGGAAAAGAATTCGGGAAAATAGGTTTTACCTCCTATTACAGAGTAGGTAGGTGCTTCCTGACTTGTTCCTTCTACTTGTTGTTTTCCCTTCACCATTGTTGTTCAAGCTTATTGTCTTGATCTCGTTAAAATTGCAGTGGATGATCCAACTAATATTTTTCTCGTACTTAGAATGACTTGGGGAAGACACTCTTGAAGTTTTCTTGATGAAAGATGTTGATTTGGAGAAGATAGGTTTTTGGTTGAGGTTGAGGCAGTGTGTAGCGGTGAAGAGAGAAGAAGAAGATGATGTGAATTTGGTCTCTGCCTTGGAAAAATCAGCACAAGGGTTTTAGGGGGGTGGGGCTTGGCAGCGGCCTTCCCAATGGGCCGTGCCATGGTCCGTTGTCAGCGTAGCTGACACGGCCCCAGGTCACGGACCGTTACGTGTTCCGTGACCATGTTCCGTCTCATGGAACGGGCTCCGTTCCGGCCCGTGGCCTAGACCCGCCACGGGGTCGAGTAACCGGGTCGGATCCGGTTCGACCACAAATTGAAATCGGTCCTCCGCCTTTGTCAAATCTTCAAATCGGGTCAAAATTGGATGCAGTCCTCGACTTTAATAAATGCCAATTTTGTTGTCAATCCTTTGACTTTCAAATTCCTCCGGGAATTGCTTAAGTTAGATTCTTATCCAATTTCTTTCCTCGTTGTATCCTTCTTTTCTCGTTTTCACTTATATTTCAGTAACATCTCTCTTATTTAAACCTCAATCGTTTCCTAACGATTTTTCTTTTTCATTCTTACTCATATCTATTTTCATTCTTCTAATTCTCTTGTTCGTTAATTCATAGCATTCAAGTCTAAGCTTTTTCCCCAAAACTAACTCATTTAACTTCTAAATTCACAAAATTCCTAGATGACACATCTTTTAACATCTTGCAACAACTTGTAACAACTTCTCAAGCATGCACATCTAATTAAGCATTCAAGTAAAATCAACACACTCATTCCAAGTTAGAGTGTTACCTTCTCTAGATTGCGATCTCAGGCCTGAGTTTGTCCCATGACCATAATCCTTCTTGGTCCAGCCTCCTCCGGTACGTCCTTGTTGCGCTCCGCCCCGTCCGTGATTCCCATTTCTGTGCGGACCTTCTCTCGGTGGATAGCCATGTCCCATAGCTTTGATTCAGCGCCTGCGTTGAATCGGACCTCTGGGTGGCTGGCTCGGGATCGTACATGAGATGCCTCTATCCTCGGGGAACGACAAATAGCGGCTCTATGACCCGGCTTCCCACACCGGAAAGCAAACTACAGGCAATCCTCCACAAGTGGTCTTAGGATGATCTTTGCCACATCTCAGACATACCGAAGTCCCCTCTCTCGGTGGTCCTCCAGATCCAGCTCCCTGTCTCTTAGTCATGTTCCTCCTTTCCCCACCTCTATGGTCAAGCCTGCCCGTCGGATTGAACCCGTGTCCCTTATTCGACTGTGCTTCTATCCCTCATTCTTTTTCTTCATCCCTTGCATGGCGTCGCGATGCAACTGTTGAATCCTGAAGTAACCAGTAGCTGCCCTCATAAGCTTCATTCAATGTATCAAATCTCGCCGCGGAGAAGGATTTCTGAGCATCAAAGTGCAATCCTCGGATGAACTTGCGAGCCCTACTCGCCTCATCAGGTACCAAAGTAGGAGCAAATCGAGACAATGCCACAAAGCGGGCATGATACTCCTGAACGGTCAAACTTCCTTGCTCGAGTGCCAAGAATTCCTCATACTTGGCAGCCTTGACATGCTCTGGGTAGAATCTCTCTCGCATCACCGTCTTGAACATTCCCCAGTCAAACCCTTCCCTTGCCTGGACAACCAGTCCCTCCATGACCCACAATGGTCAGCCTCTCCCTGTAGATAGTATACGACAGCCTCTACTCGCTGATCCTCTGGGCATCCTACCACGTTAAACAACTTGTCGAACGTGCGGATCCAACCCTCAAGAACTTCCGGATCCTCCTGACCCAAGAAACATGGTGGATTGCGTCCTGTGATCTTTCTGGACACGTCACTGCCACCGTTATTCCCATTGAGTACGGCAGCTCCTATGGTCTGGGTTAACTGGGTGAGCTGGCGCAGACTCTCAGTCAAATCCGTAGATGACGACGCTCCAGGTCCTGAGGAGCGAGGAGATTCCTCTCCGACTCTTCGCGCGGCATCGTGAAACCCTTCGTACATGACCAAGAACAGATCATTCTTGTTAGCACGACTAATAAGTTAGCTAATTCTAACTTCTCTATTCTTAAGACAAACTTGCAACAAGCAAATCACGCAAGGCAACAAAGGCATCTCTTATCATCTACTTTAACAACTTAACAAAATAACTCATCTTCTAAGCTTTAACTCTCAAACTCTTGGTTTTTCTCTTTCAACTTCTCTCTTTACTTCTCTACTTTACTCGAAACATATAACAACGCATAACAAGCACATTGATAAAATCACATAAGCAAGACACAAGTATAAACTCTTATACTCTTTACATTAGAACTTTTACAAGGCTTCCACTTTCAAACTTTAACTTTCAAATATCTCAACTTTTTAACTTTCACTTTAACTTCTCACTGAAAACTTCTCTGCTTCACTTTCAAAAGATATATAAAAGCACTTTAAACACATTGATAAAGCACAAAACATATAAGCCAAGCCACAAAGGAACTCACGACCTCACCGCGTTCCTAACTGATACTTAGAGTTTCTCTTAACTCTGATTCTCATACTTAGTCACTGGACTTAGAGTCTTTCTTATCTCAATCTTCATAACTTAGGGTTCTTTCCCTAATCTTATCCTTCTTAGGATTTCCACTTAATGTTCTCTTCTTATCTAGTCTTTCTTAAGACTTCAACTTAGAGTATTTCCACCTAGGACTTTCACTTAGAGTTTCTATACTCAATCTTAAGGATCAAACTTTCTAAGTCTCCCGCGGTTCGTACCGCTCTGATACCAATTTGTAACACCCCACTTTTCTAACTCTTAATTATACCTCTAAACAGACATTAAAAAAAAACTAAGCAGCGAAAATATTAACCAAAAGATAAATAGTGGAGTGTCACCGCCACAACCACCACTCTGTGGTGATTGCACAGGCTAAAGGGTAAAACTAAAAATAAGATAAAATCTGGTATCTAAATAAAATACTGGAAACATAAGGGGGAAAAACGTCACCCCAAAAGTCTACAACATCCTCAAAAGAACATAAAGTTAATAAGTCTAATCATCAAAATATGATCATCAATCAATCTAGAGTTTAGACATCTCTAACTACGAGACTAATCTAACTCGACTTCTTCACACTGCTGGGGTCTACCTGAAAGGGATTTTGCAAGCAACACATAGACAAATAGGAAAACACCCCGTTAGCACGAAGCTAAGTATAACCACACTCAACCCTGTAAAGTACTATAGAGTATACTTTGAAAACATTTGCTTTCTTTATAAATAATAACTCAATCTCAAATCATCTTTAAATTTGTCACACTCTATCTAGATGCTTGCACCATATTATATCAGTTGGCATGCTCATATATATACATAAGACTGTTCACTTAGATTCAACAACATAATATTTTCTCAAATAACTTATCAAAACAATTCATACTTACAGATAGGATCATGCTAATAAACCATATAACAGGTATACTCATGCTTTCATATTCTCATCTCATAATTCGATAAACAAGACTACTAATACAACAAAACAATTATAAATCAACATTCACATTATGTACTCTCATGCCATACTTTACTCGAATGCAATCTTGTGCAATGCTATAATCATACTCATGTGCAACCTCGTGCAACAATATACTCATACTTATATGCAATCTCGTGCAACAACATACTCATACTTATGCGCAATCTCGTGCAACAATATACTCATACTTATATGCAATCTCGTGCAACAATACACTCATACTTATATGCAATCTCGTGCAACAATATACTCATACGTATATGCAATCTCGTGCAACAATATACTCATACTCATGTGCAACCTCGTGCCAAACAATATACTCATACGTATATGCAATCTCGTGCAACAATATACTCATACTTATATGCAATCTCGTGCAACAATAGAGTACTTTCTGTGGAGGTCTCTTTCTTTCTTTCTTTCTTACTATTGAGTCTCTCTTGACTCGCTTTCTTTCTCTTGAGTCTCTCTTGACTCGATTTCTTTCTCTTGAGTCTCTCTGACTCGTTTTCTTTCTCTCGAGTCTCTATTGACTCGCTTTCTTTATCTTTTCGCTCGTAGACGGCCCAGGGGTTTCACCGTAGCGTGAATTGCCCCATCGGGAATGGCGTAAGTCCGACCCAATATCTCCTACTGTCTACGGAACCAGTCTCGTGGTTCACACGCTGCGGAATTAGGTATCGAACTTTCAGTGTGCACACCCCCTACCAGGATTCCAAGCCTGGCTGGTAGTTTCCAACCTCGTAACGTGGGAATACTCCGCGTTACATGTACTAGGACCGCAATGTCCATAACAATCATCCGAGAGGACATAGTCCAAACGGGTTCTCCAAAAACCTCACCGATATAGATAATACATAAATATATCTCTCATGCATCAATCTTATGCATGCAACAACTTTACTACTTCTCAAATTCATCAAAGAATGCTATACACATGCTCATGATTTTCGAAAATAATACTTGGGCTCACGTTGACCCCTTATGCATTTTTGAAATATGACATATGTGAGATGCCAAAATGCTCTATAACATGCTTCTAAACCATGTATGAAATAACATGAAATACTTAAGAATATAACGTCATGCTCGGTTTGCAACATAGCAAATTCTATTCATTCTATCAACAACATGTGCTTCATTTCACACTGATCAAATATCACAATCTAGTCATGCTTTCATAATAAATCATATATTCTCAAATGATCATGCTTCTTTACTCAATAAAAACATCATCAGATCACTTAGTCAAATAATTCTTCATACACAGTGAACTAGCAACTTCCACCATTTTCTTTACCACCTAAACACCCCAAACATCAACAACAACTAAGCCTAAGAGAACTCAAAGAATATAGGCAAATAGGGCATCAAAACAAAGGGAGTAGATGAATGGTGGAGAATAGAACTTACTGTGTTTCTTTATTCTTTCTAGAAAACAAGGTTGGGAGAGGCAAGGGAATGAGATCAGGGATTTAATGAGGAAGAAGGTGTGGTTTTATAGGGTGCAAAAACCCTAGGGGGGCGTTTGGTTCGGGTTATATAACATAACCAAGGGAATGTGACATTCCAAAGCTCACATTCCCGGTGTTTGGTTCATATTATCTTAGGGAATCTAACATTCCCAAGGAATGTTACATTCCCTCCACATAGGATTTTGAAGGGAATGTGATTCCCTTCAAAATCTTAGGTAATGTAAGATAACCTTGGTTATGTTAGTTTATTATATATATATATATATATATATATATATATATATATATATATATATATATATATATATATTTTATTATGTTATGTTAGCATATAAAATAATTTTGTTTCTCAAGTTCAAGATTTTAGTTAATATTTTAAAATCATGTAATTATATATGATACTGTTATCTTATTTATTTATTTTAATAACCTTAAACCAAACATGATTATATTACATACCCCAATTTTAACCAAACACAGGAATCTAACATTCCAGTAATCTAACATTCCCAGCAATCTAATATTCCCTAAGGTAATCTGAGATTCCGTAAACCAAACGACCCCATAAGGTAATCTTACATTCCGGTAATCTCACATTACCTTCCTGGAGGTAATCTTATTACCTGGGGTAATCCAAGATTCCAGTGAACAAACGCCCCCTAGGAGATTCTCCATGATTGGTGGAGGGAAAATGGTAGTTTGCGTTGATTTTCTAAAAGCATCAGACCAAGGCTAAGAGGTTTGTGGTTCACCAAGCAACATGAACCATAGACTAGAAATGCTATTTTAAATACTTTGGGGTTGAAAATGAATTTTCTCAACAAGCTAATTAGATGAACCCTTATTTAAAATCTTTTTGAATACTCCCGGACACGGTCAGATAATTTCTCGATTAAAATCTTGGTACGCGAAGTACCCAAAAATTTAGAAATTTTCGAAATAGAATCAATTTTGGTGTCAAATTAATTTAAAATGTTGACGAAAAATAATTTATTCAAACACCAATTAATCACAGAATTTTTTAATGTAGTGAAAATGACTATTTTGAAATTTCTTAAATTCCGGATTTAAAAAATTGAAAATTTTGGGTTGTTACAACACATCCGTTTAAGACATGCCGAAATCTAAAAATTTTAAGGTTATTTTCGTCCTTTTCAACTTAAGATCCCAATTTGAGCATGAATAAAGATATTTAAGTCCTAAGATCAATCATATCCCAATTCGCAATTCTCCTCCTCATCCTATCTTAATTGAGGAGGAGAACTGCGAATTGGATCGATCTTAGAGCTGAAATTCCTTTATTAATGCTCAAATTGAGATTTTAATTTGAAAAGGACGAAAATACCCTTCGTAATTTCATATTTTAGCATGTCTTAAACGAAAGGGTGACCGGCGCGATGAATTTTAGCATTAAAACAATAGTCGTGGATGAAAATTGGTAGGAATTAAACATGTAGATCAAAACTGTCATTTTGCTAATACTCGTGACTCGTGAGACCAAAATTGGTATTTGTTCAAATTATTATTATTAAAGAAGATAAGAAAATATATGGTGAATGCATGTGCATGGTAACAATAGTGCACAAGATAACGGAAGTTATAATGGTAAATGTATGTTTGTCCAAAATATTATATAGTACAACTTTCATAACATAATGTATTAAACATAATGTCAAAAAATACACCACACAAAAAAAATACACCACACATAATGGTGTATTTACGAACACTGTGTGGTGCATTTTTGCATATATATATATATATATATATATATATATATATATATATATATATATATATGGAGTGGATCATGTGCAAATATAACTTCCCGTGCAGTAACACAAAAAGACGCACCTTTTAAACATTAAATTGAAACACCTTAAATACATAAACCATACACCTTAAAAACATAAATCACACACCTTAAAATACAAATCACGCCACTTAAAGTTTTAAAATTATTCCCCTTAAAATTTTAAGAATTGATATGGGTGAGGATATGGTGTTCGGTCCATTATTTGGTCGAAACGTGTAGAGGAATAGTGTAAGGGTTGGGAGTGTGAGCATTGGATAGCACGCGAGCGAGGTACGATTCCTACAGCAGTGTGAGCATCATTGACCCTTTCATTTACTTTGCTTTTTGTTGCCCAAATATTTTCAGGATATTACCGTGTACTGTGTATGTCGTCACTGCACCTTCCCAATTCAATTTTATATGCGGTCTTTCCCTCTCCACTCTCCACTCTCCACTCTCCACTCCTCCCAAGTCCCAACAACTCACTCTCGACAGCTCTTCCCAACAACAACTCATTCTCAGGTTCCTCTCCGGCACTCTCAGGTTCTTCTCCAGCAACAACTCGCGTCAACATCAACATCAACAGACCATTAAGACTCAGGTAATTTAATATTTTCATACATTTTAATTTAATTAATTTTATTAATTTCTGATTTTTTTATTCGGTCTTAGGGCTTTTTAATGGATCTACGTAAGCAAAATGAGGAGCTATCTGGCTGCAGTCTTAATGATCTGGGACGTATGATAAAGGAACAAGAAAGACAACTTACTGCTTTACTTGAGGAGCACCGCGGCGTTTGGCCGAGTTAGAGATGCCACTTCAGCTGCATGTTGAAAGGCGTTGACAATAGCCAGAAAGTACTGCGAAATAAAAAGCAATCGGGATGAGATAACTGCGCTTAATACTAAATTGGAAATTGTCAACCAGGAAATCGATAAAATCATCAAAGAGGGGAAGCGGTTGGAAGTCTTAAACGATGAGGCGAAAGGCTTCCTTGCCAACTTACAACAAGCTTTGGACGATTTGGTGAACTTATCACGATCTACATAGGCTTTTATGCCCTAGGTAAATTTTAGTATACTTATCTCTAATTTACTTTTCATTAATACTATGAACTATTCAATACTTTTTATTTGAATTACATCAACAATAAATATTTAATGTTTGGTGGTTGATTTGGATTAAGATTGAGATTTACTTTTATTTTATACTTTTAACATAACATGAATAGGATTCTCATAATTGATTGAACTAGAAAAAAAAAATTCAAAAATCACATGAAGCGAAATTTGTATAGGCTTAATGTTTATGGGCTGGGTAATATTTGTTAGAACTCTATTATTATTATTGTGTTATATTAGAACTCTATATGGATGCGTATGCTTTTTGAGAAAACTTGCTTCCTTTTAATTGTTTATGTGTCAAGCAATACTACTTGGGTTTTGTAAATCCCTAGCCTCCATATTTATCTATGTTTTGAAAATGCCTAATATAATACATAATATTTTGTCTTGAATGCTTTGTGTTATGCATACAATAATTTAGATTTGAACTTTAACTTTTGTCTTGGAAACTCTTTGGTTTTGGCATGCTTTACATGTTAAGTTCTTATCGTTTAATTATTTCAAAAAAATCATCATTTTTCGTCTAGTGTTGTCTAGAAATGTCTAGTAAAATCCTTTGAAAACATACTACTAAAACTTTTTGTTAACCTTTTCAAAACATACGAGTACCAAAACCTATTTCCAAAGTATATTTTATTTTCTAAACTAAAAATGTACTTATTTTACGGGACAAAGTGATTCTTACTTTATGCTAATTGCTTGTTTTTTGTGTTTTTCAAACTTAACCCTTTCCAGGTTTGGATGCATGGATGCATGATGCACTGTGAGACTTGTAGACTTTTGCTGTGGATTTCTGTAGTGTTTCTTGAGGTTCTATGGGATTGTATGATGCTTAATTAGACATTTGGGTCTTTGAACCCTTGTTTATGTTTAGCATGTGTGTTTAATTTGTTTGGTGGATTTAGCCGGCAGCTACCTAGGAGTGGATAGTTGTGACGGTAACACTAGCCGTGTTATGATTATGAATTCTAATCTTTTATCTTATTTTAATTTAATGAAATCCGTTTAGCTTATTCTGATGCATAAGTTTATAATTAATCTATATAATCTATAGAAATAAAGGCCGAAGATCTTCACCAGGAGCTCTCTAGCCTTCCTGGAAGTAGGAAGACCTCCTTGCCATCTCAAGGCTTATTTATAAGGGTGGTATGGTCCGACTTGTTTTCCTCAACCCATTGTGCCATTTAAGTATGTACCCTTCCTCATGTTCTACCTCTTTTTGAACATGATCCTACGGTTGACTGGGGGGACAGTGTCATACTGTTCCTCTCTGTTTAGGGCATTCTCAATGGATTTACTTTTTTCCCAACCCATGTTAACAGAGCTCATAAAAAAATATAGCAACTTTAGTGGTCATGGATGTAAAAATTTAACGAGTCACGGAGTGACCAAATGTTTACTGAAAGAAACCTACTAATAATAATGATTGTACAGTTTTTGTAATGTTATGATTTTATTATTTTACTGTCTTAATTGTATTTTTTTTTTAAAAAAAATAATCTTTAACCCAAATACATCTATGTACTCTCAACTTATATTCCTACTTGTATTCAAATTTGATTGGAGAAAGAAAAAAGAAGTGGATAAACATCAAGTCCTCCCTGTATACGTGCAGCAATTAAAGCATGCCAAATCATTCGAAATACATCTCTCTCT